>NC_092396.1:41160067-41397567 GCF_030028105.1 Mobula birostris | reverse complement strand
GCCATCACTTGGTCTGTTAAGTGCTACTTCCGAGGAGCAATTGTTTTCACCATTCTACGTTTAGTCTATTGAACCTGCCTTGTCAAAAATAGCTAAATTCATAGTTAATATTCAGTTATGTTAAAGATGGCCATGATCAAAAAAAAAGTTAAAAGAAAAACACAAAGGCAAGAGATTTGTGCAGCTGAATCGCAAATTAGACTGATAGGTAATAGTGTCCGAACATCATATACGATTAAAGCTTCAAAGGAAATTACATCCAGCAAAAAACAAAACAATCCAGATGAAAGATTGATATGTAAATTCAGTTCTTCCAAAGGCATATTAAATGTTGAGGTTAGTCAAGCTATTAAATAGAAGTTCATTTTTCAAAGTATCTGTGTAGTGTGGTAATTTGAATGAGAAGATAGTGATTGAGAACAGTAAAAGTGCTTGTAATCACTTTATCAAACAGAACTCGAAAGGAATTGTTTGCTTGTTTGCACGATTTGTTTTTTTCCTCTGCACATTGGCTGTTTGTTGGATTTCTTTAAATATATTCTTTTGGGTCTCTTGTTTTGTGGCTGCCTGTAAGGCGATGAATCTCAAAGTTGCATAATGTGTACATACTTTGATAATAAATGTACGTTGAACTCTGGAAATGGTTTCTGATTTAACATTGTAGGTGTGTGATCTATGTTTCTCAGTGTACAGTAGATAATTAATATTAAGTATAAGAAGTGGGAAAAATATCTCATACAAAAGTGGATAATTGATCAATGGTAAGGTGTCACCAAAAGGCAGTGGTTCCTCATTCAGTAGTAGAGAAATTGGGATGGGTTAGTGCCAGGAAGAATGAGAATTAAACTAACTAATGGAAAAGGTTCAGAGTGAAGAAAGGCAGCCTCGCCTCTCTGTAATATTTTTGAGGTGATTGGAGAAAACGAGATTGTGAGGGAACATGACTAGGGTTCTTTAAGAGCTGAGAAATGTCAATAATGTGGATATAAGCAGGTAATCAAATCTAAAGTAGAGAGTTAAAGGACAAAAGCACTTTAACAACCCTAAAGTGAGAACCAATCATTTGAATGTTTATCTTCTGTTAATGTTAAATAATGATACAAAATCATATAGAAAATGGGCACTGCTTTGTTGATTAGCTTATTAAGAAACTTACTGAATCAATATCTAGTTAAAAACAAGATTTGAGATTTTAAAACCTATACTTGATGAGCAGAACTATTTAATCTGCTTTAATCCCAGCCCTGCTGGGGCATGTTATCAGTGAAAGGCAGCAGTTTAAATTATTTCTGTGAGTTGGAGAACAGTTTTCTAGATATTTGCAACACACACACACAAAATGGTGGAGGAACTGAGCAGGCCAAGCAGCATCGAGAAAGGGAAACAAACAGTAAATATGTTGGCCAAAATCCTTTATCAGGATCTTGGTGCAAAATTTCATCTGTTCATTTCCTTCCATATATGCTGAGCTCCTCCAGCATTTTGAGTGTTTTACTCAAGATTTCTAGCATTTGCAGACTCTCTTATGTTTACAGATGTTTGTGATTCTGATGGGAAAGTGTATAAAGTATGATATCCACCCACAAGGTCATGGACACTGATGGCCAACCCCAGTTAATTCCAGAAACCGGGGTGAACTGGAGTGAGTGAGGGGATAGCTAATTTTTTGTCTTTCTGAAATCTCAGCTTACTACATGAAGGACTGAGGTTCTGGGTCAGAGGAGCCCAGGCCTGCACCAAACAATGGGAAAAATATTGTCACTGAGGCCAAAGTAATGTTGGTTAGGTGGCTGGGACATTTACAAATCATGTCCAGAAGGAGCAAGTTTCTCATGGCCTTGCTCCATGTTTTGTCTGGTTACACTTAACAATACGTCATGTCATCCAAACTTTATACTTTATTTTTATTTTTATTTAGGTTTAAACTAGATTTGCAAGGGGTGGGGGTGGGAACCGAACTGAGGAGTCAGAGGAAGGGGCGAGTGGCGCACAAGTAGAGACAGCCCGTAGGAAGTTTATGAGGAGGGACAGGCAAATGATAGAGCAAAGAAGCACTCAGACAGATAGTTTGAGATGCGTCTATTTTAATGCAAGGAGGATCATAAGAAAGGCAGATGAACTTAGAGTGTGGATCAATACATGGAAATGTGACATTGTGGCCATTGCAAAGACTTGGATGTCTAAGGGGCAGGAATTGCTGCTGAGTGTGTTAGGTTTTGGATGTTTCTGAAAGGACCGGGAGGGAGGCAAAAGAGGTGGGAACATAGCATTGCTAATCAGGGATAGTGTCCCGGCTGCAGAAAAGGAGAAAGTAATGAAGGTATTGCCTACTGAGTCAGAAACAAAAAGGGGGCAATAACTATGCTGGATGTTTTTATTAGACCCCCCCCCCCCCGCCCCACCCCGCCAAAGTAACAGAGACTGAGAAGCAGAGTGGGAGGCACAATCTGGAACGGTGCAATAGCAGTAGGGTTTTTGTGATGGGTGATTTTAACTTTCCTAATATTGTCTGGCTCCTCCTTACTGCAAGGGGTTTAGATGGGGTGAAGTTTGTTAGGTATGTTCAGGAAAGGTTTCCTGATGCAATATGTAGATAAGCCAACTAGAGGAGAGGTTGTACTTGATCTGGTGTTGGGATATGAACCTGGTCAGGTGTCAGATCTCTTGGTGGGAGAGCATTTTGGAGGTAGTGATCACAACTACATCTCCTTTACCATGTGCTGGAGAGGGATCAGAGCAGACAATTTGTGAAAACATTTAATTGGGGTGGGGGAAATATGAAGCTGTTAGGCAGAAACTTGGATAAATAAATTGGGAGCAGATGTTCTCAGGGAAATGCACAGCAGAAATATGGCAAATGTTCAGGGAACATTTGCATGGTGTTCTGCAAAGGTATATTCCATTGAGGCAGGAAAAGGATGGCAAGGTAAAAGAACCATGGTGTACAAACAATGTAGAAAATCTAGTTAAGAAAAAAAGAAAGCCTCATGAAAGGTTTAATAAACTAGGTCCTGTTAGAGCTCTAGAAAATTACAAGGGTGCCTGGAAGGAGATCGAGTATGAAATTAGGAGAGCTGGAAGGAGACATGAGATGGCCTTGGCGAGCAGGATTAAGGAAAACCCCAAGGCATTCTGCAAGTATATGAAGAGCAAGAGGATGAGCAGTGTGAGAATAGGACCAATCAGGAGTGATAGTGGAAACGTGCATAAAGCTGGAGGAGGTAGCAGAGGGACTTAATGAATACTTTGCCGCAGTATTCACCAGTGAAAAGGACCTTGGCAATTGTGGGGATGACTGCAGTGGACTAAAACGCTTGAGCGTATTGACATTAAGAAAGAGGATGGGCTGGAGCTTTTGAAAGGTATTAAGTTAAATAAATCGCCAGAACTGGACGAGATATACCCTAGGCTACTGTGGAAGCAAGGGAGGAGATTGCTGAGCCTCTGGTGGTGACCTTTTATCATCAATAGGGACGGGAGAAATACCAGAAGATTGGAAGGTTGCAAACTTTATTCCCCTGTCCAGAAAAATGAGTAGAAATAACCCAGGAAATTATAGACCAGTGAGTCTTACTTCAGTGGTGAGCAAGTTGTTGGAGAAGATCCTAAGAGGCAGGATTTATGAGCAGTTGGAGAGACATACGTTGATTTGGGATAGTCGGCATGGCTTTGTCAAGGGCAAGTCATGCCTTACGAATCTGATTGAATTCTTTAAGGATGTGACTAAACACATTGATGACGGTAGAGCAGTAGATGTAGTGTATATGGATTTCAGTAAGGCATTTGATAAGGTTCCCCATGCAAAGCTCATTTAGAAAGTATTGAGGTGTGGGATGCATGGAGACCTTGCTTTGTGGATCCAGAATTGGTTTGCCCACAGAAGGCAAAGGGTGGTTGTAAATGGTTCACATTTTGCATGAAGGACAGTGACCAGTGGTGTTCCACTGGGATCTGTTCTGGGACCCCTCCTCTTTGAGCTTTTTTATAAATGACCTGGATGAGGAAGGAAAAGGGTGGTTTAGTAAGTTTGATGATGACACAAAAGTTTGGGGTGTTGTGAATAGTCTGGAGGGTTGTCAGAAGTTGCAGTGGGACATCGATAAGATGCAAAACTGGGCTGAGAAGTGGCAGATGGACTTCAACCGAGATAAGTGTGAAGTGGTTCAATTTGGTAGGTCAAATTTGAAGACAGAATATATAATATCAATGGTAAGACTCTTGGGAGTGTGGAGGATCAGCGAGATCTTGGGGTCCAAAGCTGCTGCGCAGGTTGACTCTGTGGTTAAGAAAACATACGGTGCATTGGCCTTCATCAATCATGGGATTGAGTTTAGGAGCCAAGAGGTATTGTTGCAGCTATAGAGGACCCTGGTCAGACCCCATTTGGAGTACTGTGTTCAGTTCTGGTCGCACCACTACAGGAAGGATGTGGATTTTATAGAGAGAGTGCAGAAGAGATTTACAAGGATGTTGCCTGGATTGGAGAGCACGTCTTATGAGAATAGGTTTGGTGAACTTGACCTTTTCTCCACAGAGCGATGGAGGATGAGAGGTGATCTGACAGAGGTGTATAAGATGATGAGAGCCTTTGATCATGTGGATAGCCAGAGGCTTTTTCCCAGGGCTGAAATGGCTAACATGAGGGTGCATAGTTTTAAGGTGCCTGAAGTAGGTACAAGGGGGATGTCAGAACCAAGTTTTTCACACAGAGAGTGGTTGGTGTGTGACATGCACTGCCAGCAACAGTGGCAGAGGTGGATACAATAGAGTCTTTTAAGAGACTTAAATGGGTACATGGAGGTTAGAAGAATAGGGGGCTATGTGGTAGGGAAATTCTAGGCAGTTTCTAGAGTAGGGTACATGGTCGGCACAACATTGTGGGCTGAAGGGCCTGTAATGTGCTGTAGATTTCCGTGTTTCTATGAGTCATGTGTTTGTACTCAGAGTGGAAGTTATGAGAGGATTTGACCGGGGTATTTTAAACTAACAGATAGAGAAAAAAATATTCTCAGTGCTGAAATGATAAAGCATGGAAGGAATTGGCTGAAAGAATCAGAATAGAAATGAAGAATTATTTTAACACAAAGTATGCTTGGGTCTGGAAAGCACCACGGTGTGTTCTAGTAGAGGAAGATGCAGATTTCACATTATCTAATGATGTAGCAACAGGCAATTCTGCCTATCTAGTCTTTGCCAGCTCCCAGACCAATCCCATCAATCCTCTTCACCCACTTATTTCTATCTAACCTATTTTTTCTTTCACACACTCTTGAGCACCTGCATCCCCACCCACCCCCTCCCCCCCGCCAACCAATCCTCCAATCAACAGACAGCGTTAGAGGTCATTTTCATTGGTTCATTAACCTATCAACCCACATGTTTTCGGATGTAAGAAGGTACCAGAGCACCCGGGAGAAATCTATACCATTGCAGGGAAAATGTGCAGACTCTATGCGGTAGCACCTGAGGGCAGGATTGAACCAAAGACATCTGTATAACTTGCAGCAACAACTTTGGTGTTCAAAGGGGTGTTGAATAAATGTTTGCAAGAAAAGTATCTGGACATCTACAAGAGGAAGTTGAAGCAGTGGGAGAGTGGATAACTTCTACATCCAGCCACTAATTTCAACAAGCAGATTGGTGCTTGTTCCCCCTTCGCCCTATCTGTTCCTCGATGTCTCTGTTACTATCTGGGGGGGGGAGGTCTAGAAGAAACACCCAGTAGAGTTATTGCCCCCTTCCTGTTTCTGACTTCCACCCAAATGACTCAGTAGACAATCCCTCCATGACTTCCTCCTTCTGTAGCTATGATATTATCCCTGATTAGAAATGCCATGCCCCACCTCTGTTGCCTACCCTCCTGTCTGTTTTGAAACATCTAAGGTACAGCACATTCAGCAGCCATTCCTGCCCCAAGACATCCAAGTCTCTGTAAGGGCACAACATCATAGTTCCACGTATTGATCCACGCTCTAAGTTCATTCACCCTGTTTATGATACTCCTTGCATTAAAATAGACTCATAAATCATCGGGCTGAGTGCATCTTTGCTCTATCATCTGCTCATCCTTCCTCTCAAACTCCCTACAAGCTGAGTCTATTTGTGTGACGACTGCCCCATCCTCTGCCTCTTCACTTTGGTCCCCACCTCCCTGCGAATCTAGCATAAACCCTCCCCAATAGCATTAGCAAACCTCCCTCCCAGGGTATTGGTTCCCCTCCAGGTCACGTGCAACCCGTCCCACTTGTACAGGTCACTCCTTCCTCAGGAAAGGTTCCAATGATCCAAGAACTTGAAAGCCTGCCCTCTGCACCATCTCCTCAGCCACTCATTCATCTGCGCTGTCTTCCTGTTCTGACCTTCCCTAGATCATGGCACCGGGAGTAATCTGGAGATTACCGCCTTGGAGGTCCTGCTCCCTAAACTTACTCTGGGCATCATGTTGTATGAAGTGGATCTGAAATGAAGACCAAGAATTTGCCGAGATATAATTGTCATTTATAAAGGTATTATTTCCCAAGAATACTTTTCCAGTTAGGTCAGCAAAACCCTCTTGGATTCATTTGAAAATGTGCTGAGGGTTATAGAAATGGGTTTGCCGTTCAAAGCGTGATGCGTCAAAGAATGACGTTTCACTCCTTGACCTTCTGTGCATCTGATGATTTTAATGAAATTTCATTTGCTTTTGGGAGTTTGTTAATGAGAACAGTACAACCGTTCCAATTTCTAATTAGCACAGACGGGGTCACTTTCATCAGAAGGTCTTAATTTTGCATAATTGTGCACTCTAGTCTGGAAAAGGAGGTTATGACAATTTAAGACAGAAGTGCTTGGTTCAACAAAATAATAGGGTAAAATCAAGCTCATGAAAGGTAGGCAACAGGTTGACAATACAATTGACTACAGTAAGAGGGGAAAGTAAAAAAAAGTAGGATAGAAACAGAGGGGGAAGGAATCCAGAAATATTTTACCAGCATGGAAATAGTCACCATGTAGTAAAAGGAGAGATGGGTTCAAACAAGAGATCTGCCCACAGAGGCTGAGATATGAAAGGAATGCATTCCATCAATTGATACCAAGGAAGAAAATAATTCTGGAGGTTTTGAGATACGAGACAGGTTAAACTTTGATAAGGAGGTGTTATTAAACAGGCTGTATTTCATTGGGTGAATCTACAGGTCCAGATGAGATGCATTGTAATTTGAAGAGGGAAGTAAGAGAGGAAATTGCAGAGGCTGTGATCATAATCATCTAAATATAATTCTCTTCTACATATAACTCAGATTTTTTTTAATAAATAAAAAATAATATTTGTAGATATTTGGAAACTACAAATGTTATACCCTTGATATCACCCTGCATTCAGCATCAGTAAGACCAAAGAACTGATTGTGAGTTTCAGCAAGGTAAATGGAACATACTCTAGTCCTCATCGAGGGATCAGAAGTGGAAAGAGTGAGCACTTTCAAGTTCCTGGGTGTCAATATCTCTGAGGATCTAACCTAGATTCAACATATTGATGCAATTGGAAAGAAGGTATGACAGCAGATATATTTCATTAGGAGTTTGAGAAGATTTGGTATGTCACCAAAGAAACTCACAAATTCTGACAGGTTGCATCACTGTACCTGGTGGGGGGGCGGGGTGTGAGGTGCCACAGTACAGGATCAAAATAAGCTGCAGAGAGTTATGAACTTAGTCAGCTCCATTATGGGCACTAGCCTCCCCAGCATCCCAGATATCTTCAAGAATTGATGCCTCAAAAAGGCAACTTTAAGGACCCCATCACCCAGGACATACCCTCTTCTCATTGTTACCATCAGGAAGGAGGTATAGGAGCCTGAAGACACACAATCAACAATTCAGGAACAGCCTCTGCCATCAGATTTCTGAAAGGACATTGAATCCACGAAAACCACCTCACTACCTTTTTGCACTACTTATTTACTTTAACTCAGTTAAATTAATTATATATTTTTCTATGTATACTTACTGTAACTCAGTTATTATTACATATTGCTGCTGCAAAAACAGCAAATTTCATGACATATGCCAGTGATATTAAATTTGATTCTAATTCAAAAAATAGGATATAAGATGAGCTCAGAAAATACAGAAAAGTCTGTGTAACCTTGATGGTGGGGAGTCTTTATTTCAGAAACATTAAACGGAGGGATTTAGCAGTCATAGAGAAGCATCAGTTGATAAGAGAACAACAACAGAGATTTATTAAGGCAAAGCAAATTTTAATTAACTTAATGGTGTTTTTGGTGGGGGTAACACTGGTTGCTCAAAAGGTGTTTCTGAACTGTAATTTCATAATAGAGGATACTCTGGGGAAGAGTGATCATAATGATAGAATTTTATATTTGGTTTATGAGTGAGAAACATAGCTGTGAGACTAAAATAAGGAAAGTTGAAAGCAGAGTATGTCAAAGTGGAAAGGGAAAATGGATTAAAAGGTGGATCGTAGTTAAGTAGCAAAATAAATTTAAAGCAATATTTATCTTCTTAACAAATATATATTCCATTGAGAAATTAAAACCCTGTGCAAAAGTTGATCTATTAAAATAGGTTAACAATGGCGCCAAATTAAGAGATAAAGCACAGACATTACAAAACACAGTAGTAGGTCAGAAGCTTCTTTAATTGTCAGTATCAAGGATGACTACATGAATAGATGCACAGAGAGGAACAGTTTAGCGGGATATGAGTCTGACGCAAGTAAATGCGATCAACCCAGGAAGACATCTGAGTCTGGATAGATGAATTAGACCAAAATGACATTTCCATGTATGACTATATCTCTATGACTCTATAAAATAATAAAGGTCATAAAATATTTTCTGAACATATTTGCAAATTATAACAAGGAGGATAAGAGTGAAGGTAAATTTTGGTCCCTTCAAGGATAAGATTACAGAATTAATATTGGGAAACAAGAAAGGCAGAGTTTTTGAATAAATACTTTGTACTCGTTGTTATGATAGAAGGTCTTCCATTAATTTAGAATAACTAGAGGTAAAAGGCAGAAAGAATCTGACGAGAATAAGTATCACTGGAGAAAAACTATTGAGCAAACCAGAAGGCTGAAAGCTCATGCCTTCTGAACCTGATGGCATATTATAGTGTATTAAAGAGAAGTTCAAAGGTAGCAGATGCATTGATTGTGATTGTCCAAAATATTTTGAGTCCAAACAGCAGCTGTCAAGCCTCCACAAACAAGGAAGTCAAGGGCATCGAGTGTTCTGTGACCCAAGCCACCCTGACTTGGAAATAAATAACCATGCTTCATTGTCAATAGGTCCAAATCCCAGAACTCCTTATCCAAAAGCTTTATGGAAGTAAATTCACCTGATGGATAGTAATAGTTCAAGAAGGGGATTCACCAAAACCTTCTCAATTACTCAGCAAAATCCTGACCTGACCAATGATGTCCACATATTTTAAAAAAGAGTTTAAAAAAGTAACAACCAGTTAAAGATAGCAGAGTCATAACTGCATTTGGGAAAATATAATGCAAAGAATTTCCTTTGAATACTTCATTGATGAGCCTTTGCGCACTGCTTCCACAACAAGAACATCCTTCGACGGAGAAAGAGATCAAAACTGCACACTATATTTTAACCATGAGATTCTGCTTCTATGCTCAATTCCTCATTCCATGAATGGCAACATACAATTTTCCCACTTAACAGCCCGCTACACCTCCATGTTTACAAGGACACCCAGGTCTCACTATATCTCCCTCTTTCCTAATCTCTCGATATTCAGGTAGTGTCCACATTATACTTGCATTTACTATGTATTTGCCCACTCTTTCAACTGATTCCAAATCACACAGTTCATACTCCACCCAACTTTGTGTTTCCTACAATGTGAAGATACTCTATTTAACTAAATCATCTAAATCACTAATGTATTAAAAATCACCCATCTACCATTTTCTTTTCTCCTCTTTTTCCTCCCTTTTTCTATTCTCATCTTCCCCATCTCTTCCTACCTTCTTCCTCCTTATCCCATGATTTCCCCTCCCATTCACCTCCAGCTTTACTCACTCATTCCCCTTCTGTCCATCTCTCCAACTCTCCTATTGTGTACATCCATTGTCTATGGATTTTCCTTTGGGCATAAAGCACAGGAAGTTAGTAGGCAGGTGAAATAAGTAACTCCAGGAAGACCAGGCTGAGCTGCCTCAATGACTATTGTCGAGATGCACTCACATCTACTGTGAGGAGTGCTTTGGGAGGTTTGTCATGGCCAGAAATATTGTATCATTTCTTAATGCATGCATTACTAAATGATAATAAAAGAGGACTGTGTGTCTTCGTAATCTAATCTAAACTCCTGCCTAAACAAGGACCTGTACCTGCTGCAATTTACCTGTCACCACAATAGGTCTATAGTGAATGTAATCTCGCTGGCTCTCCGTTCAGTGTTGGATCCCCTAGACAATAGCAATCGTCAGGATGCAAGTTGTTGATTGCAGCTCAGCTTTCAACACCATCATACCCTCCTTAGTACTAATCAACAAGGTCCAAAACCTGGGCCTCTGTACCTCCCACAGCAACTGGACTCTTGGCTCTCTCTTCAGGAGACCATAGTCAGTACAGATTGGAAATAACTTCTCCACCTCGCTCATAATCAACACTAATGTCCAAGGATGTGTGCTTAGCCCACTGCTCTACTCTCCCTACACCCATGGCTGGCTGGCTAGGCACAGCTCAGACAGAAACTACAAGTTTGACTACGGCACAACTATTCTTGGTAGAATTTCAGAAGGTGACAAGAAAGTATACAGGAGCAAGATAGACCAGCTGGTTAAGTAGTGTTGCAACAGCAACCTTGCACTCAATTTCGGCCAGATGAAGGAATTGATTGGGGGCTTCAGCAAGGGGAAGCTGAGGGAACACACACCAGTGCTCATTGAGGGATCAGCAGTGGAATGGGTGAGCAGTTTCAAGTTCCTGGGTGTCAACATATTGATAATACTGAACATCAATTCTGAGTCCAACATATTGATGCAATTACAAAGAAAGCCCTTCAGTGATTATATTTCATTAAGCGTTAGAGAAGACTTAGTATGATAACAAATACTCTCGCAAATCTCTACAGGAATACCACAGAGAGCATTCTAACTCATTGCATCATGCCTGGTATGGAGGGGCGACTACGTAGGACTAGATTAAGCTGTAGAAAGTTGCAAACTCAGCCAGCACTCGCCTTCCCAGCATCAAGAATATCTTCAAAAGGCGATGCCTCAAATAACAACAGCCATTGTTAAGGACCCCCATCACCCAGGGCATGCTCGCTTCTCATTGCCACCATCACAGAGGAGATACAGGAGCCTGAAAGCACACACTCAATGTTTTAAGAACAGCTTCTTCCCCTTCGCCATCAGATTTCTGAATGGACAATGAGCCCATAAAGACTACCTCACTACTTTGATTTAACCTCAATATACGTTTTTCTTTTTTTTTTGCTTCTTTTTGCATGACTTACGTAATTTATTTAAAAAAATATATTTCTTATTGTAACTTGTAGTTTTTATTACTATTATGTGTTGCAAAGTACTCCTGTCACAAAACATAACATTTCATGATATTTGCCAGTGATATTAAATCTGATCCTGATAGGGAACAAGGTAGCATAGGGATTCATGCTCAGGAAATTGGGAAATAATATCATTGTGCATATTGTTGATCAGGCTGTACCTGGAGTAACGTGCACAGTTTTGGTTCCCTCATTTAAGAAAGGATCCACTTTCATTGTAGGTAGATCAGAAGAGATTCACAGTTCAAAATAAAGTATAAAGTATATTTATTATCAAAGTACATATATTTTACCATATACAACCTTCAGATTAATTTTCTTGTGGGCATACTCAATAAATCCAATAACCATAAATGAATCAATGAAAGACAACACCAACAGGGTGGACAATCAATATGCAAAAGAGAAAAAAATGTGCAAGTACAAAAATAAATAAATAAATAGATAGATAGCTAGGTAAGCAAGCAAGCAATCAAAAAAGCAATAAATATCAAGAACATGAGATGAATAGTCCTTGAAAGTGAGTTCATAGACTGTGGGAACAGTTCCATGGTAGGGCAAGAGAAGTTGAGTGAGGTTATCCCTTCTAGTTCAGGTGCCTGATGGATAAGGGGTAATAACGGTTTCTGAACATGGTGGGGTAAGTTCTGAGGCTCCTGTACCTTTCCCTTATGACAACAGTGAGAAGGAAGCATGACCTGGGTGTTGGGAGTCCTGAATAATGGATGCTGCTTTTCTACGACACCTCTCCATATAGTTGTGCTCAGTCCGTCTCTCTCATCCTTAGAATTTACAAGGATAATTCCAAGGATGAGAAGGTTATAAGTGACCAACAAAGCTGAAACAGTATCCCTTGGAGTTAGAAGAAAGTGCAGTGATTTTATTGAAATACTCAAGCTCCTGCAGGTGCAAGGCAAGTTGGATGTTGAGGTGTTTTCATATGTGAGCAAATCTTGAATGAAGGGATAGTTTCAAGATAAAGGAAATGTCATTTATAAATTGGGTGTGAAGGAACTTCTTCCTGCAAAGACCAATGAATCTCCAGAGTTCTCTGCTCTGGAAGTTATGGAATCCAGACCACTGGGAAATTCAGAGAGGGAGATCTTTCAACGATCATGAAATCGAGAGCTGATATCGAAGGTGAAACGAGGCTTGGGGCAGATCAGACATGATCATATCAAATGGTAGAGCAGACTTGAGAGGACAAATGGCCTACTTCTACTTCTTTCCTTTTGTGGTCCTGGATGTGTTTTTTTTTCTGTTCTTTCATTGAGAAACGTCAATGAACACTTGATCAATTCTCGTCTGTGCAGACAGTGAAACCACCACTCTAGTGAACGCTCATGGCACTGCCCCAAAATTAACCATATATATTCATTCTTTGTCAGCTTCCCAAGTCCATGTCACCTCTATTCCCAACTGTAGTTGAATTCCAGAACTCCTACTAGACTTCCAGTCAATTGAAGGGGCATTTTGTGGGTTATGTACCACATCTCTACAACTTCCATTTTTCATTCGGAACTCCACATAAACCTTGTAATTCCTCTCTCAAATATGCTGACCTAATCGGATACCTATGGGACAAATAGCTGAGAGCTGAAAGCAAGTAATTTGAAAGAATACCAAGAAGCTGACCTTCGGTGACCCATTCAAACAAAATAACTGAGTCAGCTAAGTGGAATCACTCCAATATTTTTATCTGACCAACCAAAAATGCTTTATTGAGTTTAATTGTCATATTTTAATTAGTTTTACAAAGACCTAATTGCCATTTATCTTGTTCCTCCCTACTCTTTCCCATGTGTGAATCACCAGGAAGCTACCCGAAGATGTTAACACCCTCTCAAGACCTCATTAATACTGCATCAACGTCAAGATCATGAACATGTATCTACCTCTGGCTGCTCAGCATTGACAGGCCAAGCTCCCCAGGCACATGTCCCCAACAATGCTACACTGACAAGTATATAATCCTTTAATCATAGAATCTACACACTGAAATAGGCCCAGCAGTCCACCATGTTATGCTATTGATCAAGTACCGATATATATTTATTCCATTTGGCAAGCATTTGGTTCTTAGCCCTCTGTGCCTTGCTGATTCAAGTGCTTGAAAAGATAAACATTGTGAAAGTATCTACTCAAACAGTGCATTCCAGATTCCAATCAGCTTCCAGGTGAAGAAGTTCTTCCACCAGTCCCCTCCCTTTTCTTTTACACAATCTTTTTTTCACTTCATAATTTAATAAATAACATATTCAATTTGCTATCACTGCCCCGGAGCCATTCTCACTACAGTACATGTCCTAACAGATGAGGAATGAAGAAATAAAAACAGAAGGAGAGAAACTTACCAGATTCTTTACCTCGCCCAGGCCTGATTTGCCTAAGCCTGATGAGCCAAAGCCACATAAAGACTGACACACTCAAAGAATGACTGCCCTGCTTGCATTTCTGTTATTTTTAATTGCTCTTTCTAATGGCTTCATCTTGACAGGAGAGGAGGCCGTGGATAGACATAACAGAATGGGAATGGGGTGTGGAATTAAAATCTGTGGCCACTAGGAGATCCTGCTTTCTCTGGTGGACAGAGCGTAGGTGATCAGCGAAACGGTCTCCCAGTCTGCGTCGGGTCTCACCAATATACAGAAGGCTGCATCGGGAGCACTGGACGCAGTATATCACCCCAGCTGATGCACAGGTGAAGTGTTGCCTCACCTGGAAGGACTGTCTGGGGCCCTGAATGGTGGTAAGGGAGGAAGTGTAAGGGCATGTGTAGCACTTGTTCTGCTTACACGGATAAGTGCCAGGAGGGAGATCAGTGGGGAGGGATGGGGGGACGAATGGACAAGGGAGTCGCATAGGGAGCGATCCCTGTGGAAAGCAGAAAGGGGGGGGAGGGAAAGATGTGCTTAGTGGTGGGATCCCGTTGGAGGTGGCGGAAGTTACAGAGAATTATATGTTGGACCCGGAGGCTGGTAGGGTGGTAGGTGAGGACAAGGGGAACCCTATTCCTAGTGGGGTGGCGGGAGGATGGATCTGCACAAAATTTTTGAAGCAAGTTAGGGAGTTTTTGTAGCTTTCCATGTTTCTGCACTTACAGCATCAGCACTACCTTTCTTGCCACGTGCTTCCCTGAACTTAATGTGGTGCCTACATTTGCATTGAGACAACCAACCATCTGTTGCTTTAAAATCTTCATGACCCAGCTTCTTAGCTAGCTTCACTGACTTGTTTTGTAACATTGGACCACTGACACACACACACACACCTCCTCCAGTTACAATGGGAAACCATTGATTGAGGGCCTTTTCAATATCTGGACCCTACCTTCACACTTCTGTTATTGGGATTTTCCCTGTTGTCCCTCACATAATGTCCATTCTTCTCACAGTTTATCTTGCTGATGTATCAAGCATGCAATTGTAGATTTTGGCACTCCAGTTATCTCTGCTAGCTGACCATGAGTGGTGTTAGCCAGATGTCTTTTAATTTGATTCAGTAAGGTAATATTTTTTAGCTGGTGTCAATTTTTTTTGTTCCACCTTGGCTAGGGTCTCTAACATTTTTTAAAGACAAAATAAATAAACTAAGTTATCAAACATCACTGCATTTTGAATTTGCATCCATCAGTCCAAATGGATAACATACCACAAGCAAATGCAACTGACGCATCTGTTCACTCTCAGCACAGTGTAGTATCTAACAGCCACACAAGTGCACATTAATAACCATCTCTTGTCCTAATTAAGAGGATTCATGTCCCAAATAAACAAAGGGACTACTATTTTCTTGATTTGTTTTTGTTCTTTTAGAGTTGTCCCAAATTCACTATATTTGTATTTTTTTACATAGCTTTATATGTGGGATAGGGAAAATGTCATATCTATTAGAACATAGAATAGCAAAGCACAGTACAGTCCCTTCAGCCCGAAAAGTGATGTCAACCCATATAAATCTACTCCATGAGCAAATAACCCTTTCCTCCCACATAGCTCACGGTACTCCATTTTTCTTACAAATTGGTGCCTATCTACACGGAACACAGAACAGTAATGCGCAGTACAAACCCTTCAGCTCACAATGTTCTACCAACCTTTGGACCTACTCCAAGATTAGTTGAACACTTTGCTCCCACATTGTGCTTCATCTTTCTTTCGTCCATGTGCCTGTCTAAGAATCTTTTAAATGCCTGTCTTATATCAGCATTTACCATCACCCTGGGCAGTGTGTTCCAGGCACCAACCACTCCCTGTGTATAAAAAATACTTCGGACATCTCCTCTAAACTTTCCTCCACTCACATTAAATGGATCTCCACTGGTATTGGCCCTGGAGAAAAGGCACTGGCTGTCCAATCTACCATACTTCTCATAATCTTATACTCCATCGGTCTAAAGAGAAAAGCCCTTCCTCATTCAACCTAACACTCACAACACGCTGGAGGAACTCAGCAAGTCGGGCAGCATCCGTGGAAACAAGCAGTCAACGTTTCGCACAAGACGCTGAAGGAACTCAACAGTTTGGGTAGCATCCGTGGAAACGAACAGTCAACGTTTCGGGCTGAGACCCTTCAGCAGGAAACGTTAGCTGTTCTGTTCCACGGATGCTGCCAACCTGCTGAGTTCCTCCAGTGTGTTGTGTGTGTTGCTTTGACCCCAGCATCTGCAAGGTATTTTGTGTTTATAGCTCATTCAACCTTTCCTCATAAGATTAGCAGCATGCTGGTAACATTCATCTGCACCCTTTCTTAAGCTTTCACATTCTTCCCACAATGAGGTAACACAATGCTCTAAGTGTGGTCTAACCAGAGTTTTATTGAGCTTCTTCATTACCTTGCAGCTCTTCAACTCAGTCCCCTGACTAACGAAGGCCAGGACTCTCTATGCCTTCTTAACCACCCTATCAACTTGTGTGGAAACCTGTGTTGTTTTGTTAATCACTGATGACTTTTGTAATTGGTACAAGAAATCCCGAGACAAAATCATCAGAGTACACAAAGTCAGATTTGACAACCAGAAATTAACATTGGCAGTGAAGATTTTGAGTGGAAATTAAAATAGAGGAAGGACTCCACAAGAACCAAAACGCCAACAATCCCCCCCACCCCCCATCCATAGATACTGGTCAACCCGATGTTCCTACAACAGACTGTTTATTGCTCCAGGTTTACAGTCTCTTATGTCTCCAGGGTAAGATCACTGGAAGCATCACTGCAATGGTATCAGTCAAGTCCACCAAAGGATCTCAATGTAGCAGTTGCTGAGGGATAAATAAGCTGAGCAACAAGCTCAAATTGCAAAACAACCTTGTTCCAGGATTCCCACTGTGTATCTCCAGCTTGTAATTAAATACTCAGAAGGTGATGGCAAAATCTCACAGCAAGAGTGGAGCACTGTGTCATCCTCCCCCTCCAGCCTTATCCTCCTGCTCCAGAGGGATGTATGATTGAAAATTGATGGCATGGAAGAAAGAAGGGAAGAATTCTGTTTCCATTACATCCTGGGGTAGTTCAAAAGTACTTTCAACTCATGAAGTGACTCTGCACCTTTAAAGTGGAAGGAAAAAGATAAACATTATGAAGAAAACAAGGAATAGGTGACACTGTTGTTGAGGTTATGGTGGAAGAGGAATAAATATTTCTGTTGTGGAATGAGTATACTGTGATTCTTTTAAGCAATTCTTGGATAAACTCTAGTGATACATTAAATACTGGAAGAATCACAGCTAGAAAATGGTGGACAGAAATTAACTGGCAACTTTCTGTGAACACTTGACTCTTAAATAGTGTAGAGGATGGGGTTGATATGGTTTGTTGTATGGGTTGAAGAAAGAGGACACTGGCGAGTTCATTAAATTTTAAATCATAAAGCTTTGTTATCAAATGAGCAGAATACACTTCATGACTGCCAAGTCTGCAGACTTCTGCTGGGCTTTCAGTGTGAATGTCCTTACCAATATGGCACCCAGAGCAACTCAAACCTCAAGCGAGCATCTGCAGAATACACATTACTTTTGACCTTCAATATATCCTGGCAGGCACTTCTTTTTCCCGCTTATTGAACCATCATAGAAATGTCAAGTCAATAAACAAGGCAGAGGAGCTCAATAACTGACAGGAAGAACTAAAACGGAGAGTGGCAGGAATATTAAACAAAGAATAAGACAGTTAAGTGAATAGGTGCACATAAAATAATGTTATTAATAAATCCAAAGTGTCCAACTGATGGCAAAAGTATTGAATTAATCAATCTCTTTTTATGTGTCAGTGGGAGAGGATCATTACAGAATTTAAATGTGGGGAGTGAAGGTGGAATGGTTTTGATCTTAAACTAGGTGTTACTTAGGCGTAGAGCAAAAAAAAACATGTTCTTATTTGGCTCAGCAATTTGCTGCAAACCTGTTGACAATATTGGGTGCATGACATTTGCTGCTTAACTATTGAAATAACCAGCAGGTCGAATTCAAATAAAATTTCAGTCTTTTTGCAAAGAAAGTAAAGTCAAGGATAATAAAGGAAGATCATTTGCAGTGATTGATTGGTTTTTCATTTCATTTAAGGGCAATGTAGGGAGTTGGGGACTGGTTAGAGTTTAGGAACAGTGACGAGAAGCGTTGGAGGTAATGGGCAGTAAATGAAGGCAGAAGCATCCTTCCTATAAATGTCTGAACAGAGGAAAGTCACAGTGGTCCGGCATCTGGCACTGAGTCTGCTTCTGCGACTCAGAAGGGAAGCAGGGGAGAAGAGGCATGCTGTGGTGACAGAAGATTTGTTAGTTAGGGTAACGGACAGAAGGTTCTGTGGATGAGAACCGTATTCCTGGATAGTATGTTGCCAGAGTGCCATGGTTTAAGATTTCTCAGATCGAGTCCTCATTATTCTTAAGTGGGCGAGTGAACAGTCAGAAGTTGTGGTCCATGTAGGTACCAGTGACATAAGTAAGTTGAGTAACGAGATTCTGCATAGCGCGTTCAGGGAGTTAGGTGCTAAGTTAAAGGGTAGGACCTCCAGGTTTGTGAACTCAGGAGAGCTGCCCATTCCACGTGCTAGTGAGGCCAGAACTAGGAAGATTATACAGCTTAATGCAGAGTTGGTGTAGGAAGAAGAGCATAAGATTTTTAGATCATTAGGCTCTCTTCCAGGGAAGGTGGGACCTGTATAGAAGAGACAGTTTGCACCTGAACTGGAGTGTGATTAATACCCCAGCAGGAAGATTTGTTAATGCTGCACAATGGGGTTTAAGCTAGAGTTGTAGGGGGATGGCAAACCAGAGTGCCAGAACAGGAGAGGTTGTGGAGGCAGTTGTTGGCAGGACCTTAGACAATGTTAGGAATCAAAAAGATGAGCATGGTGCCACTAGTGACCTGAGCTGTGTATATTCCAATGTAAGAAGTATTGTAGGAAAGGTGGATGATAGCGTTGAAGATGTGGTAGCTGGTTTACAGGTAGAGGCAATTTGTAGTGAGGAGAGGCTGTTGATCGGGCAAAATTGCAGTAGACAGGATGAGTTGCAACATAAAAGGCGGACAAAATCGAAAAAGGTGAATACAGGACTGAAGGTGTTATATTTGAATGCGCGCAGTATATGGAATAAGGAAGATGAATTTGCAGTGCACTTGCAGATTGGCAGGTATCACAGAAACATGGCTGAAAGAAGATTATAGCTGGGAGCTTAATATTCAAGGATATACTTTAAATCAGAAGAGCAGGCAGGAAGGCAGAGGGAGTGGCGTTGCTCTGTTGGTAAAAAATGAAATCAAGTCATTAAAAAGCAGTGACATAGGGTCAGAAAGTGTTGAATCGTTGTGGGTAGAGCTAAGGAACTGCAAGGGTAAAAAGGCCCTGATGGGAGTTGTATACAGACCAGCAACTACAGTAAGGATGTGGTCCACAATTTACAATGGGAAATAGAAATGCATGCCAATAGGCAGTGCTACAATCGTCATGGGGAATTTCAATATGCAGGTAGATTGGTAAAATGGGGTTGGTGCTGGATTCCAGGAGGGGGAATTTCTAGAGTGCAAACGAGAAGGCCTTTTGGAGCAGCTCATGATTGAGCCTACTAGGGGTTCAGTTATTTTGGATTGAGTGTTGCGCAATGAACCAGAATTAATTAGAGATCTTAAGATAAAAGAAACCTTCAGGGAAAGTGATCATAATATGATTGAATTCACCCTGAAATCTGAGGAGAAGCTGAAGTCAGATGTGTCAGTATTACAGTAGAGTATTCTAAAAGTAACATGACACAGCCGTTGCTAACAAGAGAAGTCAAAGTCAACATAAAAACCAAAGAAAAGGCACATAATGGACCAAAAAATCAGTAGGAAATTTGAAGATTGGGAAGCTTTTAAAAACCATCGGAAGGCAACTAAAAAATTCAGTCAGAAGGTAAAGATGGAATACGAAAGTAAGTTAGCCAATAATATTAAAGAGGGTACCAAAAGTTTTTTCAGATACATAAAGTGTAAAAGAGAGGTGAAAGTGGATATTGAACTGCTGGAAAATGATGCTGGAGAGGTAACAATGTGGGACAACTAAATGGTGGACAAATTGAATAAGTATCTTGCATCAGTCTTCAATGTGGAAGACACTAACAGTATGGTGGAAGATCCAAGTGGCAGGGGTCATGAAGTGTGTGAAGTTGCCATAACCAGAGAGAAGATTCTTAGGAAACTGCAAGGTTAGAAGGCAGATAAGTCACCTGGACCAGCTGGTGTACACCCCAGGGTTCTGAAGTATGTGGCTGAAAAGATTGTGGAGGCATTTTTCAAGAACCACTAGATTCTGGAATGGATCTGGAAGACTGGAAATTTGCAAATGCCATTTCACTTTTCAAGAAGGGAGAGAGGCAGAAGAAAGAAAACTATAGACCAGTTAGTCTGTCCTCAGTGGTTGGGAAGATGTTGCAGTCGATTACCAAGGATGAGGTCTCGGGGCACTTGAATGCACGTGATAAAATAGGCTGTAGTCAGCATAGTTTCCTCAAGGGAAATCTTGCCTGACAAATCTGTTGGAATTCTTTGAAAAAATGACAAGCAGGATAGACAAAAGAGAATTGATTGATGCTGTATACTTGGATTTTCACAAGACCTTTCGCAAAGTGTCACTCATGAGGCTACTTAACAAGCCTTAAGTCTATGGTATTTCAGGAAAGATTAAGCAGCAGATGATTGGCAAGAGGCAATGAGTGGGAATAAAGGGAACCTTTTCTGGTTGGCTGCCAGTGACTCGTGATGTTCCACAGGGGTTTGTGTTTGTACTGATGCTTTTTACATTATATGTCAATGATTTGGATAATGGTATTGATGGCTTTGTTGCAAAGTTTGCAGATGATATGAAGATAGGTGGAGGGGCGGGTAGTTTTGAGGAAGTAGAGAATCTACAGAAGGACTTAGAGAGATTAGGTGATGAATAAATAAATGACAGATGGAATATAGTGTCGGGAAGTATGGTCATTCACTTTGGTAGAAGAAATTAAAGTATTGATTGCTTTCTAAATAGAGAGAAAGTACAAAAAAAACTGAGGTAAAAAGGGTCTTGGGAGTCCTTGTGCAAGATTCAAGAAAGGTTAATTTCCTCAGGGGTGACCTTATTGAAACCTATCGAATGGTGAAAGGCCTTGATAGAGTGGATGTGATGAGAATGTTTTCTATGATGGGAGAGTCCAAGACCAGAGGACACAGCCTCAGAATAGAGGGTGTCCTTTAGCCAGAGAGTGGTGAATCTGTAGAATTCTTTACCACAGGCAACTGTGGAGGCCAAGTCTGCATGTATATTTAAGGCAGAGGTTGATAGATTCTTGATTAGGTCGGGCTTGAAAGGATATGGGGAGAAGGCAGGAGATTGGAGCCGAGAGGAAAATTGACTCATCCAAAGTGAAATGACGGAACAGACTTGATGGGTCAATGGACTAACTTGCTCCTATATCTTATGGTTTTACTGTCTAATTTTCAGGTTGAGCCTGTGGTGAGGAAGGCAAATGCAATATTAATATTCATTTCAAGATGACTAGAATATTAAAGCAAGGATGTAATGTTGAGACTTTATAAAGCTGTGATAATGCCTCACTTGGAGTATTGTGAGCAGTCTTGGCCCCCTGATCAGAGAAAAGATGTGCTGAAACTGGAGAGGGTTTAAAGGAGGTCCACAAAGATGTTTCCAAGGCTGAATGGCTTGTCATATGAAGAATGTCTGATGGCACTGAGCCTGAATTCACTGGAATTCAGAAGAAAGAAGAGTGACCTCATTGAAACCTATGAAATGTGCAAGGTCTTGATAGAGTGGAGGTGGAGAGAATATTTCCCATGGTGGGAAAGTCTAAGACCAGGGAACAGCCTCAGAATAGAGAGTGTCCTTTTAGAATAGGAGGAAATTCTTCAGCCAAATATTGGTAAATCTATGGAATTCTTCGCCACTGACAACTGTGAAGCCCAAGACTTTATGTATATTTAAGGCAGAGGTTAATTGGTCAGAGCATGAAGAAATATGTGGAGAAATCAGGAGATTCTGCCTGAGAGGAAAATTGGATCAGCCATGATGAAGTAGCTGAGCTAACTCAATGGACCAAAAGGCCTAATTCTGCTCCTATACCTTATGGTCTTATAATGGAGTGATCAGAACTGAATACAAAGTTCCATATGAGACCTAACTATGTTTTATATACTTGCAATGTAACTTCACAATTTTGTACTCAGTTCCTCAACCAATAAAGGCAGTCATGACATATGCCTTCATTGCAATCTTGTCAATCTATTTCAGGAAGCATTAGACCTGGAACCAAAAAGTCCTCTCATATCAATACTATTAAGTATCTGCAATTAATGTTGAACTGTCTCTTTACATTTGAACCCTCAAAGTGCAACACTTCACATTTGGCCAGGTTGAACTCCATCTGCCATTTCTCTACCCATATCTGCAAATGATCTATAATCCCACTGTATCCTTTGCCAGTCTTCTATGTTATCCATAACAACACCAATCTTTGCATGTATGCAAAATTACTAACCCTCCCATCTACATTTTCAGTCAGATAATTATTTTATATCACAGGTAGCAGAGGTCCCAGTACGGATCCCTGCAGAACATCACGAGTCATAGACCACCCCCTCCCCCGCCAGAATAATTCCCATTGACCATTACTCACTGTTTTTCATGGGCAAGGTACTTCTGAATCCAAATGGTCAAGTTATCGTGGATCCTATGCATCTTAATCTTCTGAATGAGCATCCCATGAAGGGCCTTGTCAAACATCTTAGTAACAACAACATGGACAACTTCCAAAGCTCTACCTTCATCAATCACCTTTATCACCTCCTCAAAAACCTCAATTTACTACACAAAGCTATGTTGACTGCCTTTTATTAGGCCATGTTTTTCTAAATGTTTATAAATCCTATCCCTGAGAATCATTTCCAGTATCTTCCCTACCATTGTTGTGAGATTCACTGGTTGATAGTTTCCAGGATTATCCCTATTTTCTTTCATGAATAATGGAATAACATTGAGTATTTGACAGACCTCCAGGTCCTCGCCAGTGACTACAGAGGACATGAAGACATTGGTTATGACCCCAGCAATCTTATCTCTTGCCTCTCTCAATAACCTGTGCTATATCCCAGTCTGATTGGACAATGTGATAAATGAAATGTAAAGACTAAAGATTAACAATTTGGGAATTAACAAAGTTCGTTGGATAGGTGCTGGAACATGTCAGATTAGAAATAAAACACTAGTTTATTCTTGTGGAACATCCCATACTAATGGAGTAGGAATTCTAATGGATGAAAACATGGTAATAAGTGTTTTAGGACATTGGGCAATATCGGAAAGAATGCTCCTTGTTAGATTCAGAGGACAACCATTTGATTTCGCAATTATACAGGTATATGCACCAACAGCAGATGGAACAAATGAAGATATAGATAAATTCTATGAAGAGCTTGAACAAGCAAAGAATGGATGCAAACCTCAAGATATTGTTATTGTCATGGGAGATCTAATTGATAAAGTAGGACAAGGTGCTGATGGAAATACCATAGGAAAATTAGGACTAGGGGAAAGAAATGAAAGAGGTGAGAAATGGGTAGAATGGTGCAAGATGAATAATCAGGTCCTTATGAATACCTACTTTAAAAACCATCCAAGACACTTGTGGAGCTGGAAAAGTCCAGATGATAATATTAGAAATCAAATTGACTTTATTACTATAAACCAAAGATTTAGAAACTCAGTGACCCATTGCAAAACATATCCAGGTGCAGACTGTAATAGTGACCATAACCCAGTAGTATGTCATGTAAAAGTAAAACTTAAAAAACTAAAGAAACGAAAACCTGAACAAAACCTTTACTACTTGCAATTAATTAAAGAAGAAAACTTAAGACAAAAATTTACAATTGAAGTAAGGAATAGATTTCAGAGACTAGAAATAGAATCTTTTGAAGATGATAGCAATCATGTAGAAATGAAATTTAACTCTCTAAAGGATGCCTTGGTAGAATCAGCAAAGTCAGTGATTCCTAAAAAAAGAAAAAAAGCACAAAGAATAAATGGATAACAGATGAAATAAAAAATCTAATGGAAGAAAGGAGATGGAAGAAAGCAAATCTTATAGAATATAAATCCGTAGATAAAAAAGTTAAAAGCTTATGTCAAAAAGCCAAAGAAGAATGGTTAAACCAGGAATGTGACCAAATAGAAAGAATCCCTATTACTGATTCAAAAAGGCTACATCAACAAATCAAGAATATTACTGGTAAAAAGCTCCTCTGTTCTTCAGGTGGATGTTTGAAAGCAAAGGATGGTACCATTATCATGGAAAAAGCTGAGATTATGTACAGATGGACTGAGTATATTTAGGAATTGTTTGAAGACGATCGAGGTGAAAAACCAGAAATGAAGAAAAACATTGAAGGTCCAAGTATTTTAAAATCTGAAGTTCGTAATGCAATAAATAAGATGAGGAAAGGAAAGGCAGCAGGTCCTGATGAATTAGTAATAGAACAAATTATCGCCCTTGAAGATTATGGAATAGAAAAACTTACTGATTTAATCAATGAAATTTATGAGACTGGAATAATACCAGAAGAGATGAAAAAATCAGTATTTATCACTCTTCCTAAGAAACCTGGAGCAATAGAATGTGAATCACATAGGACCATAAGTTTAATGAGTCATTTCACCAAGATACCTCTAAAAATTTTGATGACAAGAGCTAAAAGTAAGATACAAGCTGAAATAGGCAAAGAACAATGTGGTTTTGTGAAAGAAAAGGTATCAGAAACGCAATATTAATGTTAAGGATACTATCAGAATGAGCTATTCAAGTGCAAAAAGATTTGTTTGTTTTATCGTCTACACAAAAGCATTTGATAAGCACAGTAAGTTATTTGAAATATTACAGGAAACTCCAGATCTAGATTTGAAAGACATCCGCCTAATCAGAAATCTGTGCTGGTAACAAACTGCCGCTGTAAGAATAGATGGAGAAATGAGTCAGTTTACGAAAATCAAGAGAGGCATTAGACAAGGGTATGTTTTCTCCCCTGATTTATTTAATGTGTACAGTGAAACAATATTACAAAAAAAAGAGACATCTTGGGAATCAAAGTTGGCAGTGAAAACATCAATAATTTCAGATATGCAGATGACACTGTGTTAATTGCAAGTACAGAGGAAGAACTACAAAACTTAATTGATATAATTGTTGGAGAAAGTGCAAAAATGGGTTTATCTATCAATTGCAAAAAGACAGAATGTATGGTGCTATCCAAAAAGAAGGAGAATCCTATATGTAGGCTGAGAATAAATGGGGAAGACATAAAACAAGTACAGAACTTTTGCTACTTAGGAAGCTGGGTGACATCAGATGGCAGGTGTGACTTGGACATCAAAAGAAGAACAGGGATGGCAAAAGACACCTTTACGGGAATGAAGAGTATACTGATCAATACTAAACTAGGCATGAAAACCCGCCTCAGAGTACAGAAATGTTACATTTATCCAGTTATGTTATATGGATCAGAATGTTGGAAAATATCTAGTAACATGAGGAAACAAATTGTAGCAGCAAAGATGTGGTTTTTGAGGAGGATGCAAAGAATATCATGGATGAAACGAATATTTAACGAGGATGGAATGAACAGAGCAAACACAAAAAGAGAAATAATGTATGAGATCATGAAAAGGCAACGTAACTTCATTGGACATGTGATTAGGAAAGAGGAGTTAGAATGCACGGTAATTATGGGAAAGATTGAAAGGAAGAAAGCAAGAGGAAGGCAAAGACAAATGATGATGGAGACAGCAGCCAGAGAACTGGAAATGAATACCAATGAATTGATCCACTTGAACCGAAACAGGAGTGTGTGGGCCATGGCAGTCAAAGCTCAACTGGGCATGGCCCCTGATGATGATGATGATGATGATGATATCCCAGTTCAATATTTTTTGAAAGATCCCACACTACTTACTTCTTTATCTTGAAATGCTATAGCATGGTAGCACACTCCACATTAATATCCCTCCACATCTATCTCTTTGGTAAATATTGAATCAAAGTACCCTTTTAGGTCATTAACAACATCTTCCACTCCTTTATACATGTTCCCTCCTTTATACATGAGTAGTTCTACCTAGCTACCTAGACCCCTAGCTATCCACTTGTTCTTAATGTATGAATAGAATGCTTGAGATTTTCTTTACTGCTACTTGCCAAGGATTTTTTTATGGCTTTCCTAATTCTAGTTTTTTTGTAATTCTCAAATGCTGTTTTTGATTTTACTTTCCTAAAGCTTATACATGTTTCATTTCACTGCCTGAGTAAATTCACCACCTCTTTGGACATCTGAAGTTCCCTGACATTGCCATCCTTGCCCTTCCTACTTGCTAGAATGTATCTGATCTGTACTCTGTGCAGTTGATCTTTAAACATCTTCCACATGTCAAAATCTGCTGTTCCCAATTAACTCTCCCTTGTTCCTGTCTATTACCTTCATAATTATGTCTGCTAAATTGCAAGAGAACACCTAAGAAAGAAATCAAGAGGACTAAAAGAAGGCATGAAGTTGCTCTATCAGACAAAGTGAAGGAGATTCCCAAGGGCTTCTACAGATATATTTAGATCAATAGAACCCAGCAATATTCAAAATAGATCCTCTGGAAGATCAAAGTGGCCTTCTATGTATGGACCCTAAGGAAATGGGGGAGATTTTAAATGTATTTCTTGTATCTGCATTTACTCTAGAGATGGACACAGAGCCTATAGAAATGAGGCAAAGCAACAGTGAGGTCAAGGGCAGAATACAGATTACAGAGCAGGAGATGTTTTCTGTCCTGAGCCAAATTAGGGTGGATAAATCCCAGGGCATGACAAGGTGTTCCCTAGGACCCTGTGGGAGGCTAGTGCAGAGACTGCAGGAACCCGAGCAGAGATATTTTAAGTGTCCTCAGCCACAGGTGAGGTGTCAGAGGATTGGAGGATAGCTAATGTTGTTCTGTTGTTTAAGAAAGGCTCTAAGAATAAGACCCTAGAACCATAAGACCATAAGATATAGGAGTAGAATTAGGCCATTTTGCTCATCGAGTCTGCTCCACCAATTCATCAACGCTGATCCAATTTTCCTCTCAGACCCATCCTCCTGCCTTCTCCCCATATCCCTTCATGCCCTGACCAATCAAAAATCTATCAACCTCTAACTTAAATATACATAAAGACTTAGCCTCCACAACTGCCTGTAGCAAAGAATTCCACAGATTCAACCCCCTCTGGCTGAAGGAATTCCTCCTCATCTCCGTTCTAAATGGGCACCCTTCTATTCTGAGGCTGTGTCCTCTGGTCTGCGACTCACCCACCATAGGAAATATCTTCTCCACATTCACTCTATGATGCCTTTCACCATTTGATGGGTTTCAATGCGGTAACCCCTCATTCTTCTGAATTCTAGTGAATGCAGCCCCAAAGCCATCAAAACTTCTTGGTTAGACAAAACCAAAGAGTCACAATGCTCTACAAAAACAAACTTGTATGTGCTCTATTTTAAGTGACAATATCTTTACCTTGTAACTATTGATTTCTGTGCATGGGGCTCTGGAGAGGGTCATGAACTCAGCACCATCTAACGAAGAGGCAGGAGTGCTACCAACTGAGATGTATCAGCATATTAAACAACACACAAAACTCAGGCAGAAACTTAGCCAGCACCTGTGGAAAGAAATGGACAACTTGTGTTCTGGGTCAAGACCTTTCATCAATACGTAGAACATAGGACATAAAACAGTACAGGCTCTTCGACCCACTACGTTTTGCCAAGCTAATTACATAATAATCAAATGGCCAACTAAACTAATCCTTCCTGCCTACACAATGTCCATATTCTTCCATTCATATGCCTATCTTGGAGCCTCTTGAATGAATCTAATGTATTTGCCACGATCACCACCCTCACAGCACATCCCAGGCACACACCATTTAGTTTTATTTTTACTCTTAGTCCAGATGAAGGGTCCTGATCTAAAACATCGACTGTCCGTTTCCCTCTACAGAGGCTTCCTGACTCGTTGACTTCTATTTCCCAGCACCTGCAGTCTCTTGTGCCTCCAGAATTCACATTAAAACTTGTTAATCAAAAATGACCACTTCTTACTCTGAAATAAACATAGAAAATGCCAAAATAGCTCAGAAGGTATAGAATCTGAACCACCTCCATCTTAAAAATATCTAATGATTCTACCTCACCGCTCTCTGTAGTAGAGAATTCACTCCTCTTGGAGTGGAAAGGAAAACAGGATTATTGTTTCAGGTTGAACATTAGAACAGCTTGTTTTAAGAACAGATTGTTCATTTTACTGCTTTTGTTACTGATGTACTTACTTTTGAAAGAGAATATAACTGGGTGGTCTGCTTTTATTACCAAGTTTTACTATCCTCAGGACGAAGCATTCCATTGTTCTTCTGGACTGTCACAGTACCATTGTGATTATTAGACACACCGACAATGAATGGATGGGGATATAATTCTGGGTCAGGGTGGGGTGGTGAGTTGCGGGGAGGAGGGGCGCTGAAGGTGCTGGGGTGAACTGCACTTGCTTGGTGGTAAGGGTCAGATGACTCTTACATGTTCTTGTGGTGCCCTAGGTAAGTAAATGCAATGCATTTTGTCGGCAGTACACACAGCAGTCACAGTGCGCTGGTGTTGAGAGAGTCAGTGTTAGGGTGATAGATGGCATCCCTATCTAATGAGTTATTATTCCAAATACCAAAGACCCATAGCAATGTAGGAGCAAGAGTAGGATCTTCAAGCCTGCTGTACCATTCAATGTAGGATCTTTGAGCCTGCTATACCATTCAATACAATTCTCTCTCTCACTACCCTACACTTACCACTTGCCATACACATACCCGTTACTGTCTTCAGTATCCAAAAATCCACTGACTCATTAATATAGTCAGTAACTGAGCTTTCATTATCTTCCATCATGAATAGCTCCACAAATTCTAGCCTCTCTAAATAAAATACTTTCTTTTTGTCCCATTGCTAAATTTCTTACACCAAAGCCTGAGATTGTGACCCCTGACCATAGTTACAAGAAGAATCCCTGTGCATCCAGCGTGTTAAGCAATATATGTTTCAGTGGGACCTCTTATTCTTCAAAACTTTAGTCAGTACAGGCCTATTTGACCCCTTCCCCCCTCATTCAAAGTTCAAAGTAAATGTATTATCAAAGTACATATATGTCACCATATACAAATCTGTGATTCATTTCCTTGTGATTCAACCATGCTGCTATCACAGAAATCAATCCAATGACCTTTTGATATCTTCCTCTACAGCAAATACATCCTTTCTCAGAAAAGAAGACCAAAACTGTTTATATTACATTGAGTGAGGACTGATAAAGACTTCCTTGTTTCTGTACTCAAAATTTCTTGCAATGAAGGCCAATTTACCACATTTGTTCTTCACTGCTTGCTGTACATGCATGTTTACCTACTGAAGCTGAGTAGCTGGCCAACCAGGTCCCTCATACAGCAACATTTACTAATCTATTACTACTATTTTCAATAATACTTTACTTTTCTTTTTGTCCGACAAAGGTGGATAATTTTTTTTCAGTTTATGCCGCCGCTGCCATGTTCTTACCCACTCAATCAACTTGCCTAGTTCACACCTCATAATTTACAATTACATCCAGGTTTGAAACATCAGCAAACTTAAAATATTTCATTTGTATTTCTTATCCAAATCATTGATGTACTGTATATTGTGAGTAGCTGGGCCCAAGCACTGACCCCTGCAATACCGCACTAGTCACACCTACTGCCCCCAAAAAATCATTCTCCTTAATCTCATTTTCCTATCTGGCAAAAAATTTTCCATACCAATCTAATGCCCAAATCTAATCTACTTTAACCTTTTATGGTCCTCAACATTTTGAGTGTATGTCCCAGAATATCTTAAAACACCAAATCCAAGGGTTCTCCCTTATCTATTCATTACATATCTATATATGTTTTCCTTCCATAAATCCTTGTTAAACATTGTTCAATCCCATTAAATATATTTTTCAACTGTTCTGTTATCACATCCTTTAACATAGATTGAAGCATTTTCCCCCATTACTGATGTTATGCCAACTGATCTGTAGTTTTCAGCTTTCTCACTCTCTTCTGGATGGTGATGAACTTCTTCTACACTGTTGGAGCTCTGCCCGCTCAGTCTAGCCAAGGGGAGAGTATTCTACTACAGTGCTGATCTATAATGTATAATGCCTACTCTGTGAGTCTCGTGTAAGCAAGGAATTTCATTGCATCCTGGTGTATATGACAAGAAACTAATCTGAATCTGAAGTAATCCAGACTTTCTCTTTATGCAGATGGTCATTTCTGACACTTGTATAATGTGAAGGTTGTGCAAAATTCGCAATACATTCTGTTCAAGGGAAGTTTCTCATGCCTAGTGCTTTAGGGTGAGCCTGCTCATTGCTAGTGATTCATTCACCAGGACCCACCACAGAAGGAAGGGCACTTGACCCACTTGAGAACGTTATGATGATAACTCTTCTCAGAAAGCAAACCAATCAAACCAGCCATCACCGTATGACCTCATGAGGTAATTTCTGTACGTCAGGACTGTTCTAAACAAACTAACTGCAGATGTTCAGGGAGGCCATTGGAAACAGAGCAGACACAGACCTTGAGGAATATGACTCATCTGTCACCAGATACATCTATAAATGTGTAGACGACTTTTATATCTCATCTCACAGCCCAGCCAGAACCCCTGGGTGGACACAGAGATGTACTCCCCACTAAAATCGCAGAATGCTGCCTTCAAGTCTGGAGACAGAACAGCAGAACAGCTCTCAGAGCAACCAGGAGATACCTCATCTTAGGCATCAAGAGGGTAAAGACTGCCTGTGTACAAAACATCCAGGAACACCAGTCCAATAACAACCCGGTGTATGCGGCAGAGCATCAAGCACCAAATAAATTTTACTGGTACTGAATACGCAAGGAAAAAGTGTCAACTATACAAGTGATGTCTCCCTCTCTGATGTTTTAAACAACTTTTATGCATGCTTCAAGGAGTGCAAAACAATGCCAGCTGCAAAAGCTAACACCTCCCCCCTCCCCTCTCCCCCCAGGTGAGCAGCTACTGTAACAGTAGCAGAAATAAGAAGGACATTGAAGAAAGTCAATCCTAGTATGGCTGCTGGGCCAGATAACATCCCTGGGATGTTTGTTATAATACTCAGGGAGTGTGCCCACCAGCTCTCTGATGTCTCCACAGTCATCTTCAATACTTCACCCATCCATGCTGCTATCTCTGCATGCTTCAAATCAACCACAATCACCCTGTACCAAAGAACTAAATGACTACTGTCCAGTGGAACTGATGACAATACTCATGAAGTGCTCTGAAAGGCTGGTAAAGGCACACATCAAAAACTCCATTCCTGCCATACTGGTCACTCACCAATATGCTTACCAACAGAACCACTCCAACAGATGTCATAGCATCTCTTGTACACGTAGCCTCCACACTCCGAGGAAACAAGGATACTTATGTCAGCATGCTGCTTCCGGGTTTCAGTTCGGCATTCAACGTTATTGTCCTACAGCCCCTGGGGAACAAACTCCTACTCCTCGGTCTAAGTATACAACTGTGCAAACAGGGCTGTGTGCTGAGCCCACTGCTGTACACTCTGTTCACACAAAACTGCACTGCCGTACAGCTGAGGGCACCATGCTACCTCATGATGCTGTTACAGCTCGGGATGTCTGAGTTCAGATCTTCAGTGAGAATGTTCTGTACATTCTCCCCTTGGAATGCATGGGTTCTCCTTGGGTGCTCCAGTTTCCCACCACAGTCCAAAGACATACCAGGTAGGTCAAGAGGTCATTGTGAATTGTCTTGTGATTAGGTTAGGGTTAAGTCAGGGTTCTCGGGATTGCTGGGGTGGTGTGGTTCGAAGAGCGGGATGGACACACTGTATCACAAAACAAGATATACAAATAAATAATCACATTGTCAGCTTTACAGATAGCATGACCGTAGTGGGGCTCATCAGCAACAAAACAATGAGAGGGTCCATAGAGAGGAGGTGGAAGAGCTCACGGCCTGATGTAAGCCACAGAACCTCTTCCTCAATATCAACAAGACAAAGGAGATGGTTATCAAGTTCAGGAGAGCCCGCACCACTCATACCGTTCTTTACATTGGCGGCACAGCAGTGGAAACTGCGAGCAGATTCGAACACCTGGGAGTGTACACCTTGCTCATGGACTCTTTGCCCCACTCCCTTCAGGAACGAGGCTATGTAACATCAACACCAGGACCATCAGACTCAAAAGTTTACTTTCTCCAAGTATTAAGGCTGATCAACCCACTAACCCATCCACTACACTGCTCCCTACCACCTGTCAAAGTCACCTTATGTATAGACACTCCTGAGTCTAGCGATGACACTCCTGTATCATCCAGTCAATATATGTATATAAGCTATCTTAGGTATTTATATTAATCATGCTTTTTATTATTGTGTTTATTTTGTGTTGCATCAGATCCCAAGTAACAAATAACTTGCGTACAGGATATTACCTTAAACAGTCTTGAATTTTCTATGGCTCTTCTGCGTTTTGATCATTTTTCAGTGAATAAGAACCAAATTTTACTTATTCCAGCTTGAATTTATGATGATTTGAAGACACAGTGTTACTGTTACAGCTTCATCCATTAATTATCCTGCCTGGTTCTAAAAGAACTCCCTCAGCTTGACAGTATTCTGCTAATGGCCTTTTAACCATGTGAAAGTTCTCACTCAGCATTTTCCTAGTACAGATGATGAAAGACTTCATAAGCCACTTTCAGTCCACAACAGCCATGATTCAGTGGGTTGGTTTACCATCCCACAGAAACCTACAAGGTTTGATTGAAAGGCTAATTTCTGCTTTCAGATAACACAACAAATAAATTAGAAGGCCAGGGAAATTAGTGGCAATATTTTTTAAAAGTCTTTGGTTGGGATTTATTTTCATGTAGCTCCTATTGCATCACCAGAACTTCTCCCAGTGCAGAAGTAGCATGATCTGCAGGTGCGTACTGTTTTCACAAATGTCACTTCAACTCGACAGTGGAATGGAGGAGTTCCAACAAAATTTCGAGCCTCTACCTGTCATGGTTGACCCAGGGTTGGGGAGTAAAGAACTCGTGGGTACATGTTTCAGCTGAGAGGGGTAAGGTTTAATAACAATGTGATGGGAAGCCATTTCATGCAATGGGTGGTCAGTAGATGAAATGAGCTACCAAAGGAAATGGTTGAGACAGTATATTAACAACGTTTAACTGCTACATGGGCAGGTACATGGATAAGAAAGGTTTAGAGAGATTGTGAACCAAATGTGGGCAAATAAGAATAGCTTGGATGGAAATTTTAGTCAATCTGGACCAGTTGGACCCTTCACCTTCTGAATCTTTGACCAGGGAGTGCATGAAATCATGTGTTCTAATGAGCTTTTTAGAAAACAGTCACAGAACCATTTAACCACGGAAGATTTTGGAGATGCTGGAAATCCTGAGCAACATACACAAAATGCTGGAAGAACCAATTATTTTTATTTTCTTATTTGGAGATAAAACACAATAACGGGCCGTTCCAGCCCAATGAGCTCATGCCACCCAGTTACACCCGTGTGACCAATTAACCTGCTAACTTGCATGAGCTTGGAATGTAGAAGGAAACCGGAGCACCCAGGGCAACCCCACATGATCATGGGGCAAACCTACAAATTCCTTACAGTATGAGGGAGGGAGGAGGTGGAGGGGTGGGGTCAGGTTGCTCAAGTTATGTAAGGGTTAAGTTGCATTTATGAACTGAATTTTCCATTAATTAGAAACAAACTACTTTCCCAAAATCCTTATGTGAAATATTTAGCTCTAATGGACTTTAGGGACTGATTGGCAAAGAGAATTAGGGAAAGTCAATGTAAGTGATTGTAGTTTCAACCAGCAAATGAACTCTGATATATTTTTGTCTGATTTCAACCTGAGTGGAGGGACTTTGGGAGCTGATCTACTCATCAGCAAGAAAACTATTGGCAGTTTCATGAAAAACCTGTATGCTAATGAGAATGGCTCAGGGTTCGTAAGAGTTTGGAGAAGGGACTTACTTTTGCTACGGGGGATCTCTGCATTGACTCCCAATGAAGCACTTTGAGCACTGAACCCGAGAGCATAATCTGGCAGAATTTCCATAAGTCAGGACTTGGATAACCTGGGGAACTCTGTGTGGATATTTCTCCTAAGCATTAGAGTTATATTGATGTGCGTGGAAATAACATTATAATTTAACACACAAACAAAAATGCCCCCCCTATACTGTTACATAATTTCACACCAGATAATCAATTAAATTCCTTTCCTTGATAACAATCCAAATCAGAACCAGATTCATTGCAAACTTGGCTCCAGATCTGAGTAAACTGAGCTTCAGGACATCCCTGAGATACACTATTTCTGTCCTCATGACATCACCCCACACTTTGCCAGCTTCATCTCAGCAGCTGCTGATTCTCTCTGCATCCCTCTGTTATCCTCACAACGGGCTCTTGGACCAGCTCCCACCTTCCACCCTCTGTAATTTTCAGTCATCCACAACTGCTAAAATCTGGGCGAGTTTCTTTCAGCAAATTATTCCTGGCTGCAGAAACTCACAGGAGGCAAGAAAATCAGGCACCAGAGCTTTTTCAAATATTACTTTGTGCATTAAGATATTTGGGACTTGTGTCAATTGCCTAATACCATCTGTCAACAGTATTTCAGCCCTTTATGAATTGCTCACTTGGCAAATCTATCAGGAAGCAAATGTCCAATGGTGTAATTTTCATTTTTAATGATAAATATTATAACCAAATATAAAAAGGAACAGTATTAACTTTAACAATCAGTGTTTTATGCTTTCTGTTAACAGTGGCCATCATATATTTGGGAAATTTTAATGAGTTTGTTCCATATGTGTTTCCAAATCTACACTTGCTGACTACACGTAAGATCCTTGGCACCTGGATGGAATAGCAACCATCACCCTATAGAAAGCAACCTGATGTGTGTAGCGCAAACACGAGAAAATCTGCAGATGCTGGAAATTCAAGCAACACACACAAAATGCTGGCGGAACACAGCAGGCGAGGCAATTTCCATAGGAAGAAGTACAGTCAACATTTCGGGTCACGAAGTCTCGACCCGAAACGTTGACTGTACTTCTTCCTATAGATGCTGCCTGGCCTGCTGCTGCATTCCACTGCGTTCCAGTGTGTGTATTGCCTGATGTGTGAAGCCCTGTTGCTATTGTAAGTCCTAGGTTACACAGAATGGTATGATAGATAGGTCATCAATGATTGCACTGCAAACAGCAAAACAGTTCCAGTAAAATCACTCAGTCACTAGGATCTATAGGAAATTTATCTCACTATTGACTAATCTCCTTTGGGATGCCAAGGAGAAATAAATTAAACTGATTCTATTCAGCTTAGATATGAACACCAACAAACAGTTGGAGGTCAGCTAATGATGAATTAGTGTGAAATGTAATCTCTCCAAGTCCATTATTTCATCTCTGTTCTTGGTGTTGCAGTTTAATAGTTATATCAGCTCCTTGGTATGAGTAATGATCACTTGATGCTGAAGTGTCTAAAGCATTACTCTCACTCACTAGTCATAAGAGATTCTTCAGGTGCTTGAAATCATGAGCAAGATACACAAAAATGTTGGAGGAGCTTAGCAAGGCATCAGGTAGCATCTATGGAGGGACTGATGAAGGGTCTTGGCCTGAAACACCAACTGCTTATTTTTCCATGGATGCTGCTTGACTTGCTGATTCTTCCCCAGCATTTTGTGTTATTCTCAGCCACTTCCCACAACACAGAAAACTTGGCCATAAAGTCCATCTCCAGGGACAGACACAAACTGCTGCTGGTACGCGTCGACCTAAGCTGAGTGGAATGTCCTTGCTGCTTGTGTGACAAGTTCAGTCCCTCATGAAACTCCCAGAAGCTTTACTCTTACATATAAAGTTTCCCTAACACATCAAAAATAACGTCAAAATCAGTTGGAAGAAATCCAACATTACATCTAAAAACTGGGAAGACATTGCACTTAATAGATAGACCTGGAGGAAATTTGTTCAAGCAGGAGCTGCATTACATGAGAACGGCCCTCGCTGTGTCACAGAGAGCAAGCTCAGCTGCTTCTCCTCAAGGGTTGTCTGTGGAAATACCTGTGCCAACACACACACACACACACACACACACACACACACACACACACACACACACACAGCCTGGGTCATCCAAACAAAAAGCAGAGAACCTGGGCAATGCATTGGAACTCCCCAAATTCCAGATGTGCCTGATTTTTTTTTCAAATATCTCATGACCCCAGTGTTATCAGACTCTTAAAGAGATCGCTTGTATAAAATAGACTTTTGACCTCATTATCTACATTATGATCTTCCACTTTACTCTTTACCTGCACTGCACTTTCTTTGTAGCTGTGACAGTTTATCCTGCATGGTCATTGCTTTGTACTGTTCTTCCTCCGTACAGTGTTTAATGATCTGATCTGAATAAAGAATATGAAAGACAAGATTTCCACTATATTGTGGTACATGTGACAGTAATAAACTAATACCAATACCTTCATGTTTCCATCAATTTGTTCGATTAGAAACACAAAATACTCTGCAGACGCTGGGGTCAAAGCAACACTCACAACACGCTGGAGGGACTCAGCAGGTCGAGCAGCATCCATGGAAATGATCAGTCAACGTTTCGGGCCGGATCCCTGCATCAGGGCTGAAGAGGGAAGGGGCAGAGGCCCTATAAAGAAGGTGGGGGGAGGGTGGAAAGGAGAAGGCTGGTAGGTTCCAGGTGAAAAACCAGTAAGAGGAAAGATAAAGGGGTGGGGGAGAGGAAGCAGGGAGTCTGTTGGGGTCATCTATTGCATTCGGTGCTCCCGGTGCGGCCTCCTCTACATCGGTGAAACCCGATGCAGATTGGGGGACCGCTTCGTCGAGCACCTCCGCTCCCTCCGCCAAAACAGACAGGATCTCCCAGTAGCCACCCACTTCAACTCTGCTTCCCATTCCCATTCAGATATGTCCATACATGGCCTCCTCTACTACCATGATGAGGCTAAACTCAGGTTGGAGGAGCAACACCTCATATACCGTCTAAGTCTCCAGCCCCTTGGTATGAACATAGAATTCTCCAACTTCCAGTAATTCCCTCCCCCTCCCTTCCTCTATCCCTATGTCACTCTGCCTCCTCCCCCAACTGCCTATCACCTCCCTCTTGGTCCCACCTCCTTCTACTACCCATTGTGTTTTCCCCTATTCCTTCTTCACCTTTCCTGCCTATCCCCTCCCTGCTTCCCCTCTCCCACCCCTTTATCCTTCCCCTTACCGGTTTTTCACCTGGAACCTGCCAGTCTTCTCCTTCCCACCCTCCCCCCACCTTCTTTATAGGGCCTCTGCCCCTTCCCCCTACAGTCCTGACGAAGAGTTCCGGCCCAAAACGTTGACAGCAACCACGGATGCTGCCCGAGCTGCTGAGTTCCTCCAGCGTGTCGTGAGTGTTGCTCGATTAGACATGTTTGAGCATGTTGTCAGCTGCATCAATGGCATTTGATGCTGGACTACTTGTGTCATGGCTGTGAAGCAGCAGTGATCTGAATAACGTGCAGGTTCTCCAGCTCACCCATGGAGTTGGGGCTGCATTGTCTATGTCATCACTGAGCCGTCTGCTCACACCTTTCCAAATCTGTGTGCACCCGTCACTTCAGATTTAGTTCAGTTGGTCCTTACATACCACCAGGATTCAATGAAACCCATTGCTCACCTACATCTCCCCAAGTTAATAGTGTGTACAGTAATGATAAATACAATGCCTACAGCAATGAGCACAGAACAGCAGAATAATGCCAAAAAAACTGCAGTACTTAAGCAAAAAGAAATGAAAACGTGACAATTATGGGGAGGTAGAGTTTAGAGTACAAGAAAATGGCAGGACCAGCGGGAGGAGAATGTGAAATGTGTGAGGTAAGAGACTGTGGATGCTTGAATCTGGAGCAACACACAAGAAGCTGGAGGAAGTCAGCAGATCAGGCAGCACCTATGGAGAGAAATGAAACAACAATGCTTCCAATCAAGACCCATCACCTCGACTCACCTTTTCAAGAAAGAAGCAATTAGTTTTCGAAGCCTGATATCAGTGGGGAAGAATCTGTGGTTAAGTCTGGTTGTCTAGGTGATCAAGCTCCTTCATATTCTCCCATAAGGTGGAGGAGGAAAAAGGGAATGGTTAGGGTGGCACCCTTGATACTTTGTAGTTTCCTGAAGCAATGCACAGTGAAGATGGACTGGATGGAAAGAAGTGGCAAGCTGTGATGGACTGGGCAGTATTTACCACTCCCTGCAGTGACATAAAGACAGCATACTTAAAATAAAATGTGCAGAAAGAGACCAACTTATTCTCTTTGTCTACAGAAACCCTTTTTATCCCCAAATTCTCATTTCAGCTAAGCCTGACTAACCTACTGGGTGGCTCCTAGGATAATGTATTCTCTGGCAGTGTTCGACTGGTGTTTTTCCTACAGGCTGACTTAAACCAAATTATCCCCATTAAATTCAACCTCTTGCTACAGGCCTAAGGTATCTATCAGTTGCATGTCAAAACATTAAAAGTGGTTTAAAATAATCTAATAAGATCCTATTAGAAACTGAACTCAGAACGTGCTGATTAACAAATCCAATATTTTCATCACATTGATATGCCAATCATCCACAGAGAACAAGGTTTCAATTACAATGCCCAGTATAATTTGGAATGTAAATTAAACATTAATAATAAATCCTTTGTTCCAAGGTGCCTATTTCTCTTCCTTTCTTTTTCATCTATTCTTTCCCAATTGAATTTCCTTCTAACCCCGGTCCTTCACTCACCCAATCCTATAATCTGCATCTGTTACACTGCTAACCCTCTTTTTAAACTCAGTCATCAGTTTTACTTTCATTTTTGTCTCAGCCTCACAGTTTCACTAATTTTAAAATGCCTGTGCTTCTGGAACAGCGTTGTCGAACATATATATCTGTCTCTCTTTCTCTCTATCTCTCTCTCTCCTCTCAAACATGGAACCTCCTATTCAGCTCCACTGCAACCCTAAACTTTTGCTGATGCCCTGGTTAGCTACTCTACGTTTCACTGTTGTGCTAACTTCACTCACTCCTACACCTAATCCCTCTGAAGTTGCTGTTGCTGCCTCTCAAATGATTGTACCATGCCAATCTAAATAAGCCACTTTCCTTAAAACAATTTCTAAAATTGTTTTTCCCTAAATATTCAAAGTTGAAAGTTGACAGTTCAACATAAATTTATTATCAAAGTGCATACATATATGTCACCTTATACAACCCTCAGATTCATTTTCTTGCGGGCATGCTCATGAATTTCTTGGTGTTCACCTGATGGAGAATCTCACCTGATCCCTCAACACCAGCTCCATAGCAAAGAAAGCCCAGCAGCGTCTCTACTTTCTGCGAAGGCTGAGAAAAGTCCATCTCCCACCCCCCATCCTCACCACATTCTACAGAGGTTGTATTGAGAGCATCCTGAGCAGCTGTATCACTGCCTGGTTCAGAAATTGCACCATCTCGGATCGCAAGACCCTGCAGCAGATAGTGAGGTCAGCTGAGAAGGTCATCAGGGTCCCTCGTCCCGCTGTTACAGACATTTACACCACACGCTGCATCTGTAAACTAAACAGCATTGTGAAAGACCCCATGCACCACTCACACAAACTCTTCTCCCTCCTGCCATCTGGCAAAAGGCACCAAAGCATTCAGGCTCTCACGACCAGACTATGCAACAGTTTCTTCCCCCAAGCCATCAGACTCCTCAATACCCAGAGCCTGGACTGACACCAAACTACCGCCCTCTACTGTGCCTATTGTCTTGTTTATTATTTATTGTAATGCCTGAACTGTTTTGTGCACTTTATGCAGTCCTGGGTAGGTCTGTAGTCTAGTGTAGTTTTGTGTTGTTTTACGTAGTTCAGTGTAGTTTTTGTATTGTTCATGTAACACCATGGTCCTGAAAAACATTGTCTCGTTTTTACTGTGTACCGTACCAGCAGTTATGATCAAAATGACAATAAAAAGTGACTTGACTTGACTTGACTTGAATCCAAGATCCATAATAAAATCAATGAAGACTATACCCAGCAGGGTAGGCAAATAACCAGCATGCAAGAAACAACAAACTGTGCAAATATAAAAGGGAAATTAACAATAATAATAAATAAAAAAGCAATATATATCAAGATCATGAGATGAAGAGTCCTTGAAAGTCAGTCTATAGATTGTGGGAACAGTTCAGTGACGGGGCAAATGAAGTTGACTGACTTCAACCCCACTGGTTCAAGAGCCTGTTGTTGAGGGGTAAGAACTGTTTCTGAACCTGGTAGTGTGAGGCTCCTGTATCTTCTTCCTGATGGCAGCAGCAAGAAGACAGCATGACCTGCGTGGTGGATGTCCCTAATGATGGACGCTACTTTCCTGAAGCAGCCCTATATATAGATTTGCTCAATGGAGGGGAGGCCTCTGCCTATGATGTACCGGGCCAAATCCACTATCTTTTGTAGGATTTTTCACTCAAAGGCATTGATCTTCCCATACCAGGCCATAATGCAGTCATTTGGCATACTTTCCACCACACATCCATAGAGGTTTGCCAAGGTTTTGAATGACATGCCAAAGCTCCGCAGACTCCTGAGGAAGTAGAGGTGCTATCATGCTTTCTTTGCAATAGTATATATATGATGGGTCCAGGACAGGTCAGCTGAGATAGTGACACACAAGAATTTAAAATTACTGATTTTCTACACCTCTGATTACTAACTCATGGGCCTCTGGTTTCCTTCTCCTGAAGTCTACAATCAGTTCCATGGTCCTATTGCCTTTGAGTGCTGATTCATCACCCCCTTTGATGCAGCCTACAACAGTGGTGTCATCAGCAAAACTGTATATGGTGTTGGAGTTGTGCTTAGCCACACAGTCATAGGTGTAAAGTGTGTAGAGCAGGGGTGTAAGCACACATCCCTTTGGTGCTCCTATGCTGATGGGGATTGTGGTGGAGATTTTTTTGCTGATCCAAACTGACTGGGGTCTACAAGTGAGGAAATCCAGGATCCAATTGCACAAAGGGGTATTGAGCCTCAGGTCTTCGAGTTTACTGATTAGTTTTGAGGGGGTGATGATGATGATGAATGCCGAGTTGTAATCAATGAAGAGCATCCTGATGTGTGCATCTTTGACTCCAGATGTTCCAGGGTTGTGTGAAGAACCAACAAGATAGCATCTGCTGTAGACCTGTTGCTTCAGTCGGCAAATTTGGGCAGATCCCAGTCACCATTCAGATAGGAGCTGATATGCTTCAACGCCAACCTCTCAGAACACTTCATTACTGTGGATATAAGTGCCACTAAGCAATAGCCATTTAGACAGGTTACCACACTCTACTTGGGCACAAGTATGCTTGACGCTTGCTTGAAACAGGTGGGTACCACACACTGCTGGAGTGAGGGGGTTGAAGATATCCTTTAATACAGCAGCCAGCTGGCCAGCACAGGTCTTCAGTACTTGGTCGGGTACTCTGTCTAGACTGAATGCTTTCCTTGGACTTACACTCTTGAAGTCAGCCTGTATACTATCTTCAGATACTGAGACCAAAGGATCCTTGAGAGATATAGGGGTGTGCAATGGTTCCTCCCTGTTCTGGTGGTTAAAGCAAGCATAGAAGGCATTGAGATCATCTAGAAGTGAAGCTCTGCTGTCCCCAATGTCGCAAGATTTAGCTTTGTAGGAGGTTATGGCATTCAAACCCTGCCACAGCTGTCGAACATCCCTCATTGATTCCAGTCTAGTCCAGAATCTCCACTTTGCCCAAGAGCTGGCTCTCCAGAGAGCATACCTGCACCTCTTGTAGGATCCTCGACCTCCTGACTTGAATGCAAGTCAATCAAGTTTGCCCTTGGTAAATTAAGTAAGTAAGTACACCACCAAACAGACTTTGTATCTTGTTAATTCTCTAGCTATGGCAAAGCCTTTTTTGAACCTCTTCTCACTCTCCCTAGTTCTACCACACTGAAGACAAATCAGTTGAAATGGATTTAAGCCGAGCTGCAATCTCCATTTTAACTGTCTATTTTTGATAGCTGATGGCTGACCTGACTATTTCAATTTGCCTCCATCTTCTACTCCTCATGAACCTCAGTTCATCCCAAATTCTGCTGCCGCCTCACGCCCTGCCTGTTCCACCTCATCCAGGATTCACTCTCCTCATTCAGCCACCCTTCCAATCCGAAATTCCAGTCTCATCCAATCCCATTCTTCTGCTCCATTTCTTTTCAGTCCTGATGGAGGATCTAGGCCCAAAACTTTAACTACTAATTTCTCTCCAAATAGGCTGCCTAACCAGCTGAGTTTCTCCAGCATTTTTGGAGGCTGAGGCCTGGAGCTCAAGGCACTGTCAACTGCGAGTCCCGGGGTCAATACCGAAGAATGAAAACTGAAGATCAAAGACTGAAATTGGCAAGTCTAGATATCAAGTCTCAATGGGCAAAGTCCAGGTCTGCAGGTGTGCTAATACAATGGGCAAGTGAGACACCTGATGTCTGTGAGCCCATGAGTCCACTGAAGCCTGGGGGCCCAGAGGCAGCCCTGTACTGCAGTTGGAGGACTGTGAAAATGGGTGAGTGGGTGGGAGGGAGGAAAGGGGATTGTTTGAAGTTGCTGGTTGCTTCTTGCCGGTTTCCTATTGTTTTTTGCTTGTATTGTTCTGCTGACCATTGTGGGCTTGCTGTGTTGGTGCCAGAATGTATGGCAACATTTACAGGCTGCCTTCAGTGCATACTTAGTTTGTGTTGATGATGTGGCAAAACATTTCACTGTATATTTCGATGTACATATGATAAATAAATCAATCTGGATCTGAATCTGAATCCATTTCTGGAAGTACAGAGCCATTGCTACTTGGTCCAAAGCCCTCTCCACTTCCTTACAGGTCCTATCCTTCATCAATATCACAAAAGATAATTGTGCCGTCATCACCACATTGGTCTCGACTGGACCTTGGCACTTCCAAACTGGCTGCTGCATTTCTTCAAAAGTGCTTCATTTATCTGAATCGGGACGTCCTCTGATTACTGAAGTCATTTCACGATACAAATCTCCCTTTCTCTCACTCTTCCTATCTCTTTCCTCTGCCATTGATAAAAAGGATTCCTCTACCATCTGGGCCATAAATTCTGGATCCCCTTCCTAAATCTGCTCTTTCCTTGTTTGGGTTCTTTCCTAAAACCCATTAGCCTTCTAAAGCCTTTTTTCTCTTTTTATATGACTCCCTTTTTGGCTCCTTAAACAATTCTCAATTGCACCTTTGTGTAGCTCTTCTTCCATATTAAAGAATCTAAATGCTCTTCTCGGTCCTTCCTCTGCTCCACTTTCAATGTTCACTTCCTTCCTTTGCATTTTACCAGCTTTGATTGAATGAGTGACTGTATTGACAACTCTGATTCTACAGAATATTTGAATTTGTGGAATTACCATATTATTTCAGTCCACTCGGAAATTATTGCCTGTGATTTATAACACTTCATTCTGGTTGAGCTGCAGAAATTGACTGAAACAGTTTATTGCAGCAGAATTCGACTACTGTGGGAAAATGATCGTAGCGCTGGGAGTTTAAATCAGGAGATAGGAATCATAAGATACTATTTTAATTGTAGAATTATTTGTGAAGAAAAGGAGCAATAGGCTCCATTCTTTTCTCTGGTTTGTCAGTGTCACGTACGTTTGACTTCTAGTGAAGTGTGCTGTCAAAATGAGTGTTGAGAAGAGCCAAACAGCATCACCCACACCAGCACTGCACTTTAAGATCTTACCCTCAGTTCCACACCAACATCATGGGTTACTTAACTATTTCATCCACAGAGGCACTCTGCAAATTAGAAGGTGCATTGATAAAGCGTTATAATACCTGATTATAATGCTGTAACAGCCACAAGCATGTTCAATGTTTTGACTGCATTACTGACTCTTACTTTTTTGGTCTTTAAGTGTCCACTATTACTTTAATCAAAACCAAAGTCAATAACAATCACAAGCTCCAACCATTTGTATTCACCATTAATTAACAAGCTCAAGTACTGGTATTTGTATCTAAATTGAATAAAAGTTCATCATAATGACGGAAATGAACTGAAAATAAACTTTAATGGGAAGCATACATTGCAGTCTCGTACCTCTATTTTAAGCATTTACTGAAAGAACTATCATGTGTACCTCTCCTCCAGAGGCTGAGCTGTCACCAGTCACTTTCAGTTAACACTCTAATTTCACTCACATACACGCCACATGGGATTTCAGTAACCACTGCTGATGAAATCAGCCATCTGCTTCACCCTATCAACTCAGTTGTGTGTGTTGCTCAGGATCTGCAGAACTTATTGTGTTTATGACACAAGTCTCTGTTACAAGCGTTATGTTTTGTAAATCCCAAACATTAAACTGATTGAAAGGAAAGGACAGGAGCTCAGAGGTAACATGCCTAGCACATTTTTATTCTAAGCGAGGCACACACATAATGTGGTGACATGAGGACATAATCCATTTACATATTTATACATATAACTTATAATGGATTAGTTAAGCAAAAAAGAATGTTTAATCAAACAATACATTTACAATATTACTAAAATATTAAATACACAACAGTCCTCCCTGCTTAGCTATAATAGGCATCGTTAGTCTCGTGAGACCATGGATTTGCGGCTTGGAAGGTTTCCAGGGTGCAGGCCTGGGCGAGGTTGTATGGAAGACTAGCAGCTGCCCATGCTGCAAGTCTCCCCTCTCCACGACACCAGTGTTGTCCAAGGGAAAGGCATTAGGACCCGTACAGCTTGGCACCGGTGTCGTCGCAGAGTAATGTATGGTTAAGTGCCTTGCTCAAGGATACATACGCTGCCTCAGCCAAGACTCGAACTAGCGACCTTCAAATCACTAGACAACCGCCTTAACCACTTGGCCACGCCTAGCTATAAACTCCAACTCAAAACAGAATGCAACTCAACTTCATTATTGTACATCCACAGCATAGTAAATTTTAAATTGTCCCATTCAGACCTAAAGATTTAATCGTTGTGGAGGATAACATCTTGCCTGACAATGTTGATCATTCCGCTTGGCAGGAGAGAATTGTGGCTGTGAAACGATCTCTGTTTCTGGGGCTTCCTCAGTGGTGATTGTAGGAGTTAACTCTGGGACTGCAGGAAGTTGCTCTGACAGCTCTGAAAACCTTTCTTCTCTTTCTTTTCTCCCTACTTCAAGACACTCTTGACATCTTCTGGACATGTTAACATTTACAGTGAATGTACAGTAAATGTGCTCAATCTGCTGATCTATCCCAGGCCAAAGGTTCCAGGCACCGCTTTCAATCTGACCAAGCCCAGTTGATGGGCATGTAGCTCTTCCAACACTTTAACTCTCAGCTTGGATGGTACAGCAGCTGTCAATCCCCACATCAGACAATCTCTGTCCTGGGCAAGTTCATCCTGGAACTGACAAAACTGGGGGAACTGTAGTTTCTGCTGTACACGTCAGCCATTTTGGGTGGCCATGTAGACACGAGACAGTGTTGGGCCTTTTCTGGTTTCTCTTTTGGATCATCTCTGCCATAACAGAAAGTTTTTTGATTTGTGTTAAGGAGAATATGCCGAGAGGATTAGATTAGATTATGAGGAAACGCAGTCCTCTTTTATCGTCATTTAGTAATGCGTGCATTAAGAAATGATACAATTTGTTCCCGCAGATTGATATCACAGAAACACAAGACAAACCAAGACTAAAAAAACTGACAAAAACCACATAATTATAACATATAGTTACAACAGTGCAAGCAATACCATAATTTGATAGAAGAACAGACCATGAGCACGGTAAAGAAAGTCTGAGTCTATAGAAAGTCCCATCATCTCACATAGACAGTTGAAGGAAGAAAACTCTTCCTGCCATGAGCTTCCAGTGCTGCAAACTAGCCGATGCAGCATCCTGGAAGCACCTGACCACAGTCCAACTCCGAGTCCATCCGAAAACTTTGAGCCTCCGACCAGCTCCCTGACACTGAGCACCGAGCACCATCTCTGCCGAGCGCTTTGACCCCGGCCCCGGCAACAGGCAATCGGCAAAGCCGAGGATTTGGGGCCTTCCTCTCTGGAGATTCTCAATGACACAGTAGCAGCAGCAGCGAAGCACGTATTTCAGAAGTTTCTCCAGATGTTCCTCCGTGCTTCTCACGGCTGTCTCCATCAAATCAGGATTGTGCATAGCATCCTACTTCACAAATACGATATCAATTTGGAGCGGCCACGCGCACTGAGTCGCGCCGCCATCTTCTCCTCCCCTCCCCTCCCTTTTGTAAAACTTTCCAAGAGTAAACAGGATAATCTATCAGCATTTCCATGATTAGTTGTCCTCCTGAGTTTGATCTAATTGTGTCCTCCGAGAAACAGAGCCCATCTCTACATTGGCGTTGCTGCTGTTGGTGGACGCCCTTCTGTGGAATGAGAATGGACACCAGTGGTTGATGATCAGGAATAAGGGTAAACTCTCTCCCATACAAATACTGGTTGAAACATCTTACACCACAAAACCAGACTCAAGGCCTCTCTTTCAATCTGTGCATAATTTTTCTCTAGAGCAGTAAAAGAATGTGATGTGAAGGTTACTTCACTTACATCACTCATAACATGTGACACGACTGCACCTATAGCATAAGCTGATGTGACTGGGTGATGTGAATCATAATGTATGAGTACACTGTCGATTGTCACCATTTCTTTACCTTTTGTAAAACCACCTCTCAATGCTTCGTCCGCTTCTATTTCTTCCCAATCTGTAGTAATGAATTCAAGGGATGGAGTACAGTAGCCGGGTCTGGTAAACCATATATATATCTGTTGTAACTGGGTTACCTGCCTGGACACGCCCCTCTGCTGACTGTCCCTGTGGCTCCTCCCACAGATCCCTGAATAAAGGCGATGGCGCCATTGCTCCTCCTCCTCAGTCCAGGGGCAGATACTCAGCATGGAGGTCACATTTTACTGCTAATAAAATTGATGCACCATCAATAACTCCAAAAGACTGGAAGTAGGGTAAATGCTGAAAGGCTTTTATTCGCAGCAAAATGTGACCTCCATGTTGAGTATCTGCCCCTGGTCTGAGGAGGAGGAGCAATGGCGAAATCACCTTTATTCAGGGGTCTGTGGGAGGAGCCACAGGGACAGTTAGCAGAGGGGCATGTCCAGACAGGTAACCCAGTTACAACAGATATATATGGTTTACCACATTTCTGACAACCGAGTCCAGCTCCTGCCCTTCACATGTGACTGAACTACTCAGCCCAGAAGTACTGTTTTTACTGACAGAAGAAAGGGCTATAAAACCAGTCGCTTTGGGAAGATGGGACTCATCAGCCATGGTTGGCAGATCATCTAGGAGAATGAAAACTCTGATCTCAAACCTCCAGTGCCTTGCGGCTATGCCCACTCATGGGGAAGGCTTCAGGAGTAAATCCTGATGGAAAAATCTGAAGCTGGAGTCCCTAAGGCAGTCCTACATTGAGTTCAACACTGACAGGCAATCCTGTTGCACTGCTTGAACCAAACTGTATCAGTCTCTGCCGTTCCTTTGGATTCATCAGCTGTGTGGAAAGAGGGGAGCCTGCTACATTGGCAAAAGCTTGCTCTCCATATCATACTACCCTGACTTGCGCACTCTTTTATGTATCATGCAGACAGTGGTGGTGCAAGATCTATGGTCAATCCTGATCAATGGAGGGCCTCATGTTATTGTCACGTGTACTCAGGTACAGAAAAAACCTTGTCTTGCATACTTTTCATGCAGAGCAAGTCATTACACAGTACATTTCGGTAGTACAAGGAAAATAAAGAAACAGTCCAGATAATAAAGTACAACAGCGACTGTGAAAGTGCAGTGTGGGTAATAACATGTAAGATTTTAATAAATTGGACTGTGATGTTTTGAATCCATTCAAGTGAACCATTCAATGGTTTTATAACTGCAGATAGAACCAGTCCTTGAGACTGTTGTATGCGCTTTTAAACTTTATCTTCTGCCTGATGGGAAAGAGAAGAAGAGAGAATGTCTGGATGTTTTATTGGGGAGGCAAATAGTCCATGCAGGCTGGTTTCTGTTATGTGCTGAATTGTGTCCACAATTCCTTACAGTTTCTGCAGTCATGGGCAGAGCAATTCCCAAACAAGGACACATCTAGATAGGATGTGTATAGCGCATTGATAAATATTATCGAGGGCTGATGGGGACGTGCCATATTTCTTTAGCCTCTTGAGGAGGTAGAAGTGTTGGTGAGCTCTCCTGGTCGTGGTGGCTACATAGTTGGACCAGGGCAGGCAGCTGGTGATGCTCACTCTTAGTGGAGCTTATTACTGGATTTGCAAAGGGTGAACGTTTGTACAGGTGTCTACTGACCTGTCATGTAGGATGTGAAAATTCCCATGGCTCTTTGTGGATTCCAGGAAGATTTCTTGTATTCGTATTTTTGGTCCTTTTGTCTTATCACCCATCCCTGATGCACCTCCTGCACAGTTACGACACTGGTGGAACTGCTGCCTTACAGCTGCAGAAACCCAAGTTCAGTCCTGGCTTCTGCTGCTGGCTATGTGGAGTTTGTACATTCTCACTGTGATTGTGTGAGCTTCTACAGGTGCTCCGGTTTTCCCTTGCATTCACAGATATATTGGTTAATTTCCCACTGTAAGTGGCCCCTAGTCTAGAGAGGTGGAGGAAGAATCAGGGGAGCAAATAGGTTATAGAGAAGAAAGTGGAGGAGATGTCCTGTGTGTTTGGTAGTTTCATGGTGGGCTAAATGTCCTCCATCAAAGGAAATAAGGAAATAAAATTCTTATTCAGACCATAAAGTTTACAAATGTGACTATTCTTGACATAATGTACTGACATTTTGTTATTTTACCCCCCTCCCAAAAACATTGGTATAAACAGAATAGAACTTTGAATTCTGAAGTAGGGTCTACATCTGAGACATTGTAGCAAATGCTGCCTGTTTTATGGTGCATTTTTATTAGGGACACTTTCACACCATACTAGAGAAAGTTGCAGGTCCAAGCTGCTATTTAACTTGGTTACGTAGAGAGGCAGGGGCCCCATTATATTTTCCTCCGCAGAACCTTTACGCTATTGCCACCATGGGATGATCTTCAATGATCCAGTCAGCCAGGATAAGACGAGCTCAAAATGAAAGGTGAAAATTAAACCGCGGATGTTGGAAATCTGGGTTGAAAATGGAAAACAGAAACGGAAAGAGAAGTGGAGACAGAAAATGTTCAAATACTCGGTGGATCAGGCAGTATCTGTGGTAGAGAGAAATTTCAGATCAAAGGCTCTTCATCAGAATGGGGAAGGAGAATAAACAGAATTATTTTAAGTTGCAGATAAGGTGGCGGAAGAGATAGGCAAGTCAAAATGAATGCCCGTGATAGGGAAATGTGGGGTTGCTGAGGTGATTCCAATGTTTCTGATTTGGCTGGTTCATTGATTAATGAGGGAAGTTAAAGAAAGGCTGAACAAAGAAAGAGGAATGTAAAAGACCAAAACGTAGGTTTGGGCGCCGTTTTGTGGATTTGGTATCTACCTGAACTGAACTGTTCCAATGAACAGATTTAATCCTAATTGTTTAAACAGCATCTGTGGTGAGAGAGAAATAACGTTAACATTCCAGGCCAGTGTCAGTACTGAGAAAGTGAGAAAACAGGAGGTTTTAAGTCGCAGAGAGAGAGGGGGGGATCAATTCTGTCCAATTGACAACGTGTTTTGTTTCCTTGTGTACCCCACTCCCACTTTCTCTGCACATAATCATACACTTGGTTTCTCATTTTTAAAGTTCCAATGAAGGGTCACTGATATAAAACGTTCACTGTTTCTCCCCCTCAGTCACTGCCCAACCTGATGAGAACTTTTGACTCTTTTTGTGGTTTCTTTTATTTCAGACTTCCAACAACTGCAGTTCCCTTTTTACTTTTGACAGCAACAGATAATGAGGTGATGAGAGTGGGCCCCATCATGTCACCCTAATATAGAATCTGCACTTGGCTAGACCCCTTAATCACTGGAGATGCTAAAAAGTGTTTGGATCCAGCATCCCAACCCATTCCCAGTGAAGATCCAAGGTTCTGAAAGAAGATAAGGACGTAGATGTGTACAGCCTTTAGCAGAGTACAACTGCATGACATGTTTCAGAAAACAGCAAATATGCAACAATACAGCATCTGAAGGGACTTTTCTTCACACCATAAGGGGCTGGAATCTGGAATATGCTCAAAAGGAGCTCTTGTACCTTTAAAAAAACATCTAAAGAGCATATGAATCACCAAGGCATAGACGGATACTGGTAAGTGGTCTCGTATAGGTTTATACAATAGTCAACATGGACAGGATGGACTGAAGAGCTTGTTTTGCACTGTATGACTTTCTTTGACTCTCTACTCAACAAAACAAAATGATAAAGGGTTCTGCTCTCGTGAACAGGTGGCAATCTTTCCCCTCATATTTGTGCTTTCCCTCTGCTCCTTTGGCACTGATGAATGCCACACAAAATTGTCAAACAACTCAGTTGTCAATGTTTTAAATTAGAACAAAAGATTAATTTCACTCAGAATACTGAATGCAGAAATGGACATCTTGCTTTTTTTCTTAAATATCCATTTTTGAAAATGTTTCATGAAAGCAGAGAAACACAATCAAACTGTGTGGTGAACAGGTGATATTATTGTGCTGGTCTAAATGGGCTGGTATGGACAAACTGTGTTGATAACAACATTTTCTTTTGAATATTGAGTCCTGGTTAACAGTCTGAAAATCAGCAACACTGTTTGTTTTAACTTTCTTGCAGATATTTATCATTAATTCCACTGTAAAAACACTGTCCGGGCGTTGTAATAGATGTGAATATCCGTTAAGCTGGAATCTTGATAACACTGGTGCAGTCTTAACCCTTACAGAATGCAAACACTGCTCCTCTGGGAATTCTCTCCAGTAGAAAGAAAAAGCCGTACGTTTATTATTTTTTTGGAAAACATGGAAAAGCCTGAGGCATTCTTCCTGAGAAGGCTAAGGAGTCAACTGATAGAAGTTTTCAGATTAGAGAGCTATTGGATAGGCTAATGATTCTGTTTCCATTTGTAAGTAGTTCTGAAAGAGCAGGAAAAAAAGAGAGGTGAATGAATAACCAATAAAGAGTAGAAGGAAGCACAGAGTTTTCACAGAGATACGAAATATAGAAACAGAAACATAGAAACCCTACAGCACAATAGAGGCCCTTTGGCCCACAATGTTGTGCCAAACATGTCCCTACGTTAGAAATTACTAGGCTTACCTATAGCCCTCTATTTTACTAAGCTCTATGTACCTATCTAAATGTCTCTTAAAAGACCCCATCGTATCCGCCTCCACCACTGTTGCCGGCAGCCCATTCCACGCATTCACCACCCTCTGAGTGAAAAACTTACTCCTGCTATCTCCTCTGTACCTACTCCCCAGCACCTTAAACCTGAGTCCTCTTGTGGCAGCCATTTCAGCCCTGAAAAAAATCCTCTGACTATCCACACGAGCAATGCCTCGCATCATCTTATACACCTCTATCAGGTCACCTCTCATCCTCCATATATTACCTTCTGGGAAGAAAGAGCTGAATGGCAAGGAGGCAAAGCCGTGCAATCTAGATAATATAGAACAGGAAGGGAAGGGGAGAGCATGGCAATGGAATATGATAAAGGGGAATAGAAACTGAAAAACTGGTGGAAACTATTCGAGTTAAATATTCTGTCTGGGTGGCCTCCACTAGATGGCATAAATATTAATTTCTCCTTCCAGTTAAAAAATAGCTCCCCCTCCCCTCCTCTTCTATTTCTCTCTCTGGACGTTTCTCACCTCCCTATCACTTCCCCCTGGGTCTCCTCTTCCTTCCCTTTCTCCTACAGTTCACTTTCCTCTCCTATCAGATTCCTTCCTCTCCAACCCTTTACCTTTCCCAGCCACCTATTAACTTCTTGCTATTTTCCTTCCCCCCCCCCAACTTTTTTTTTATTCTGACACCTTCCCCCTTCCTTTCTATTCCTGAAGAAGGGTTGTGGCCTGAAACATCGACTGTTCATACATCTCCATAGGTGATGTCTTACCTGCAGTGTTCCACCAGTTTTTTGAGTATGTTGATTTGGATTTCCAGCATCTGCAGAATTTCTCGTGTTAAAATTTTTTGTTATGTAATCTTCATAAAGTTTTACTTAGCATTTTCTGTCCTTCGAAATACAGTGTACCACATCAGACTGAGACAAGTAGGATAATCAGAATCAGGTATATTGTCACCGATTTAGATTCTGTGGCATTTGTTATTTTGTGGCAGCAGTACCTTGCAAAGACATAAACTTACTGTAAATCACAAAAATAACTTGTCACGTACCCTGTGACGGGTTAAAGAACCAGCAGAAATGGAAAACACTTTGGAGTCTGGTATTGCCATTAACTAATACTCGTTTATTAGGAAATATACAATACAGTAATAAAATTCAGATATATCAAACAGGTTAGCAATGATTATATATATATATATACGTTTGTTTGTGTATATGTATATATATATATATATATATATGTGTGTGTGTGTGTGTGTGTGTGTGTGTGTGTGTGTGTGTGTGTGTGTGTAAATATAAAAACCAAGCTTCTTCAAGCCTAGGGGTAAATGGATACAGTCTTACGGTGATGGGTAAAGTTCAGTTCAGTTCGTGGTATTGAGTTGAGTAGTGATGGAGAGAGAGAGGTGTTGTGGTTGTTCGAGTAAGCTGATGCTGTCGATTCTTCCCATTGTCTTCTGAAATCCTTTAGAAGTCACTGCATGTGACTACAACAAGGGGACCATTTTATGTGGTGGAGTTATCAAACCCAGGCAAGGGTTGGACACACTAATAACTTCCCACCGGTCAGACCTTTTCCACACTGCGAGAGCCACTGATCGATTCTCCAGATCAATCCTCTAAAAACCCACCTTTCTGTGGGCACAACAAAGCTCATCCAGTGTCCAAAATTATGTGTGTCTAACAACTAGCTGACCTTGTACTTAGCTTACCATGCTGAACACCAGCTGTCCATCAAGTAGCTCCTCCCTTCTCTCTCTCTAGGAACTCAGAAGCAGGCAGTGTCCTTGCAGAAATTCCAAACAAACTGTGAACAGTCTTTGCCTCTCTCTCTCTTAATAACAAGTTGTTTATGCTGTACAGCCCTCTCTCTCTTTTTACAAGCACAGTTCATATGGGATAATTCAGGATCCCATCACAAACTCAAACAAACAAAGGTCAACAAGGGAGTGGTCATAAATTCAAGGACCATTCAGAAATCTAATAGAGGGAAAAACATTGTTTCTGAATCATTGTGTATGGGATTTGAGGCTTCTGTACCTCCTTCCTGATGGTAGTGGTGACAAGAAGGCAAGCCCACGATGGTGAGGATCCTCAGTGATTGATGCCATCTTCTTGATGTACTGCCTCTTGAAGATGAAGATATCTTTGCTCCTATGTTTGTATGAATGAAAGAACTTGAAAGCTAGGATTTTAGGAAACATAGAGGAAGCTTCGCTCAAAAGCATAGCATGGAGATGATTCAGCTATGAACAATAAATTTAGTACACTAACAAGCCAATGCAGAACAAAAATGAGAGAGAACAGATATGAAGAACAACAGGAAACAAGGTAACTGAAGACTAGGAGGAAGCTGGCTGGTGAACAAGGACTGAGGATGAGAGCTGGGTTTAAATAGGCTGCAGGTGGCAAGTTGGAAGTGACAGGTGACTCTGGTTAGCTGGGTTTAGAATGGGAGGCGCCTGCCTGTGCAGGCCTGACAGGACATCCACTCCCACCCCCAACATGACTGCCACCCAACGGCCCAGAATAATCCAGATGGGTCCAGTGGAACTCTACGATGAGCAATGGAACCAATATGAAACTGGACACAACTCTGAACCTCTCTTCTGCTGTACCCTTCTCAGTTGACCAGGGTCTGCACACCTCATCCACAATGACGTGAATCCACCAACCGGTTAACCGTGTACACGAGACCATCTTCCACCATCCTGGGCTACGGTAGGTCCACGGACGATGGGCCGAGGCAGCACCTGTGGAAGGTAGATGTAATGCTGAGATTCGGTGGCAACTGGAGTCGATAGGTGACTGGATTGGCGCGATGGTGATCTTAAAGAGACAATGAACTAGGGAGAAAGCATGTGGGAGTTAGCACACAGGGGCAGATCTCGGGTGAACAGCCAGACATGTTCCCCAGGCCAGAGCAGTCTGACTGGGCACCAAAGGCAATGGGCCAGACACCAGTAGGTGTGGTTGGCAGCTAGGATGACCTTCCGTGTCTCTTCCAATCATTCCAGCATCGGTGAAGCAGGGCCCCGGCAGATGTGACCATCACTGCTGGTTCCTCGGTGGTTGGCAGCCATAAAGCACTTCAAACGATGACATACCTATGGCAGAGGAGACTGTGGAACAGCTTGGCCTAGAACAGATGCATTCCACCTGGAAGGGTTAGAGACAGGGAGGCATCACAGAAACCTTTCCCACTTGCTGGTTGCCTCTATATGATTGACGGTTGGTCTGCAGATGATAGCCAGAGGACAAACTCACTGAGATGTGGAGGACGGAGCATAAGGCTTTCCAGAAGTGGAAGACAATTGCGGGTCCAGGTACACCACAATATCCTGAGGAAAGCTGAGAAGGTGAACTACACATTGGAGAACCAGGTCCACCATCTCAATGGCTGTCGGAAATTTGGGAATGGCAATAAAATGGGTGTATTGGAGAACCGGTCCACCACTGTCATGATCACCCTGGCCCCATTGGAAGGTTGAAATTCATGCCAATGTGGGACCACAGGTGTTGAGAGGCTATCAGGAGCTGCAGGAGCGCAGGGAGTTGCTAATTGGAGGAATTGGACTGAGCATATTGAGGGCAGGCAGCTGTGAACTGATGTACATCTGCAATCATGGTGGGCCACCAGAACCGACGTCACAGGGAATCCGGAGTCCCTCGTGCTCCTGGACGGCTGGTGGGGGGGAGGAGTGGGCCCACTGGACTCTTTCAGAGCACATAGCCCCTGGAATGTGGATACAGTTGTCAGGTCTGTCGACCAAAGCAGGTTTATGCTGTAGGGCCAAATTGATCTAGTTCATAAGGTCCCAGATGACTGGGGTTATGATCTGAGAGAATGGGTCAAACTGTCATGACAGGGTGTCCGCCTCAGTGTTCTTGGAACCAGGTCAGTAGGAAATGCTGAAGTTGAATTGCTCGAAGAAGAGGGTCCAGCAAGCCTGACGTGGGTTGAGTTGGCAGGTGTGTTATATGGATGTGAGGTTCTGGTGGTCAGTCCAGATCAGGAAGGGCTCAGTGTTTCCCAACAGCCAATCTCTCCATTCCTCCCTGGCCCATTTGATGATGAATAACTTCCTGTCTCCCACTCCATAATGGTGCTGTATAGAGTTGAACTTGTGTGAGAAGGCACGAGGATGTGACGTCCCATCCAGTTGTTGTCGGGAGAGGTTGGCCCTGGCACTCACATCAGAGGTGCCCACCTCTACTACGAAAGGTCTGGAGGGGTTCAGATAGTAGAGAATAGGAGTGGTAGTGAAGCGTCTCTTGAACTCTTCGAAAGCAAACCAGGTTATTCATTGTACCAAGAATACATTTTGGCCAGTGGGATTTATGACACCATCTTCCACCTATCCCCCAGTAGATGCGGATCAGCGTTTATATGCTCTGGAAATCCAGTCTGGTGAAGATCTGGGCCGCGTGAAGTGTTACAAATGCGTTATCCATCAATAGGAGGGGGTTGTGGTTGTTATATTGATTTTATTGAGTCCATGGTGGTCAATGCAGAGACCAAGATCCCCAAACAACAGGAATTCTGCAGATGCTGGAAATTCAAGCAACACACATCAAAGTTGCTGGTGAACGCAGCAGGCCAGGCAGCATCTGTAGGAAGAGGTGCAGTCGACGTTTCAGGCCGAGACCCTTCGTCAGGACTAACTGAAGGAAGAGTAAGTAAGGGATTTGAAAGTTGGAGGGGGAGGGGGAGATCCAAAATGATAGGAGAAGACAGGAGGGGGAGGGATAGAGCCAAGAGCTGGACAGGTGATAGGCAAAAAGGGGATACGAAAGGATCATGGGACAGGAGGTTCGGGAAGAAAGACAAGGTGGGGGGGAACCCAGAGGATGGGCAAGAGGTATATTCAGAGGGACAGAGGGAGAAAAAGGAGAGTGAGAGAAAGAATGTGTGCATAAAAATAAGTAACAGATGGGGTACGAGGGGGAGGTGGGGCATTAACGGAAGTTAGAGAAGTCGATGTTCATGCCATCAGGTTGGAGGCTACCCAGACGGAATATAAGGTGTTGTTCCTCCAACCTGAGTGTGGCTTCATCTTTACAGTAGAGGAGGCCGTGGATAGACATGTCAGAATGGGAATGGGATGTGGAAATAAAATGTGTGGCCACTGGGAGATCCTGCTTTCCCTGGCGGACAGAGCGTAGGTGTTCAGCAAAACGATCTCCCAGTCTGCGTCGGGTCTCGCCAATATATAAAAGGCCACATCGGGAGCACCGGACGCAGTATATCACCCCAGTTGACTCACAGGTGAAGTGTTGCCTCACCTGGAAGGACTGTTTGGGGCCCTGAATGGTGGTAAGGGAGGAAGTGTAAGGGCATGTATAGCACTTGTTCCGCTTACACGGATAAGTGCCAGGAGGGAGATCAGTGGGGAGGGATGGGGGGGACGAATGGAGAAGGGAGTTGTGTAGGGAGCGATCCCTGCGGAATGCAGAGAGAGGGGGGGAGGGAAAGATGTGCTTAGTGGTGGGATCCTGTTGGAGGTGGCGGAAGTTACGGAGAATAATATGTTGGACCCGGAGGCTGGTGGGGTGGTAGGTGAGGACCAGGGGAACCCTATTCCTAGTGGGGTGGCGGGAGGATAGAGTGAGAGCAGATGTACGTGAAGTGGGGAAGATGCGTTTAAGAGCAGGGTTGATAGTGGAGGAAGGGAAGCCCCTTTCTTTAAAAAATGAAGACATCTCCCTCGTCCTAGAGTGAAAAGCCTCATCCTGAGAGCAGATGCGGCGGAGACGGAGGAATTGCGAGAAGGGGATGGCGTTTTTGCAAGAGACAGGGTGAGAAGAGGAATAGTCCAGATAGCTGTGAGAGTCAGTAGGCTTATAGTAGACATCAGTGGATAAGCTGTCTCCAGAGATAGAGACAGAAAGATCTAGAAAGGGGAGGGAGGTGTCGGAAATGGACCAGGTAAACTTGAGGGCAGGGTGAAAGTTGGAGGCAAAGTTAATAAAGTCAACGAGTTCTGCATGCGTGCAGGAAGCAGCGCCAATGCAGTCGTCGATGTAGTGAAGGAAAAGTGGGGGACAGATACCAGAATAGGTTTGGAACATAGATTGTTCCACAAAGCCAACAAAAAGGCAGGCATAGCTAGGACCCATACGGGTGCCCATAGCTACACCATTAGTTTGGAAGAAGTGGGAGGAGCCAAAGGAGAAATTATTAAGAATAAGGATTAATTCCGCTAGACGGAGCAGAGTGGTGGTAGAGGGGAACTGATTAGGTCTGGAATCCAAAAAGAAGCGTAGAGCTTTGAGACCTTCCTGATGGGGGATGGAAGTATATAAGGACTGGACATCCATGGTGAAAATAAAGCAGTGAGGGCCAGGGAACTTAAAATCATCGAAAAGTTTAAGAGCGTGAGAAGTGTCACGAACATAGGTCGGAAGGGATTGAACAAGGGGTGATAAAACAGTGTCGAGGTATGCAGAAACGAGTTCGGTGGGGGAGGAGCAAGCTGAGACAATAGGTCGGACAGGACAGGCAGGTTTGTGGATCTTCGGTAGGAGGTAGAAACGGGAAGTGCGGGGTGTGGGAACTATAAGGTTGGTAGCAGTGGATGGGAGATCCCCTGGGTGGATAAAGTCGGTGATGGTGTGGGAGACAATGGCCTGGTGCTCCTTAGTGGGATCACGATCGAGGGGTAAATAAGAGGAGGTATCCGCGAGTTGTCGCTGTGCCTCGGCAAGGTAGAGGTCAGTACGCCAGACTACAACAGCACCCCCCTTATCGGCGGGTTTAATAATAAGGTTAGGATTAGTGCGGAGGGAGTGGAGAGCAGAGCGTTCTGAAGGAGTGAGGTTGGAATGGGGACAAGGTGCGGTGAAGTCGAGACGGTTGAAGTCCCGTCGGCAATTAGCGATAAAGAGATCCAGAGCAGGCAGAAGACTAGAGCGGGGTGTCCATGAAGAAGAGGAGGGTTGAAGACGGGAGAAGGGGTCATCGGTGGGGGTGGAAGAGTCCTTGCTGAAGAAGTAGGCTCGGAGACGGAGACGGCGGAAGAAAAGTTCTGCATCGTGGCGAACACGGAACTCGCTGAGGTGTGGGTGAAGGGGGACAAAGGTGAGGCCCTTACTGAGAACAGAGCGTTCTGCCTCCGACAGTTGAAGGTCAGAGGGGATGGTAAAGACCCGGCACGGATGAGAGCTGGAATCAGAGGGGGGAGGGGGGAGGCTGGGGGTGTCAATGGAGAGGGGAGGGTTGGGGTGAGAGGAAGATGGAGACTCCGAGGGCCCAGGAGTTGACGGTGGGATCTGAGGAAGACGGGGCTGCGGAGTGGTGGTGGGGGAAGGGGAGACGGGAGTCACAACAGCAGCACATAAAGACCCGGCCTGGAGTTCAAGGCTGGAATCTTGAGAGCTGGGATCAGAGGGGGACGTGGGGAGGCTGGGGGTGTCAATGGAGAGGGGAGGGTTGGGGTGAGAGGAAGATGGAGCCTCTGAGGACCCAGGAGTTGACAGTGGGATCTGAGGGAGACAGGATTGCAGAGTGGTGGTGGGGGAAGGGGAGACGGGAGTCACAACAGCAGCACATAAAGACCCGGACTGGAGTTCAAGGCTGGAGTCGCAGTTGGTGGTTGTGCAATCGCTGTGAAGGTGTCCATGGTCGTTGCTGGAGTCCGGGTTTTGAATATGCCCTGAGGTGTTGGAGCCGCCGAGATCAGTGGCAGGGGCCGCAATCTGAAGTTCATGCCTGCTAGCATCCCCATCTTGCTTTTTCACAAAGAGCAATCCTGCACCATCTGGGGGCTAGATGGTTGAATGAAGCCAAGCTGTAGCACTTTGGCAACGTAGTCATTCACAGCTTATGTCTCAGGAAGGACGGTGTTTGTGGGGAGGTCCATCGCCCATTCGTGTAGTCTGAGGCAGCTGGCCTCCTGTTTGATGAAGTTGAGGGCTAAGTCATGGTATTCCTGTTGAAGTTTGGAGAGGTTGAGTGTTTCTTCTGTCTCCACAGAGTTACGGGGAGAAGTCACCTGAGGACGCAGGTAGTCCATCCGGGTATCCCAAACTCAGCAATGAACCCGATGACCAGGTGAAGTGCAGGTCATGAGTGGAGAGTCAGGGGTAACCCAGGATGAGAGGAGTGTTGGGTGAGTCAATCAGGAGGAGTTGGCTGGACTCTCAGTGCTCACTGATACTCATGCGCACAGGTGCTGTACAAGTTCTGGCCACCCCAGAACCCAAGGGATGGCCGCGGTGCAGAAGAAGTGAAAGACAGGCTCTCTAGGGAGTCTGAGCTGCACACGCAGAGCCCGGTCCAGAAAGTTGCCTGCTGCACCAGAATCCGCCAGAGCCTCCTGTGCACGTAGAGCCATTGGAAGTGTGGAGGACAGACAGAGTGAGTCAGGCTGTACTGTTGAAATGAGGGGCCGGGGGGAGCTTAACAGACAGAGAGTCCCTCGTCTCTACCTGGTGGTGCCATTTTCCAGACACAGTGGGCATCTGATGGGTTGGTGGTCAACTGCTCTGCAGTAGGCGCACAAGTTGTTCCTTCACCAATGCTTTTGCTCTTGGGGCGTTAAAGGGGCTCTTTCTAGCTACATGGGTCCTGGTCGCATCGCTGAGGTTCTGGCTGATGATCTGGAGAGTCACTTCATAAGGTGCTTATCAATATGGAAGGCCAGAGCAATGAGGCTTTCCAGGTGGGTGGGCATCTCTCGAGTAGACATTTCATCCTTCTAGTCCTCCAAGAGGCCGTGATAATAAAGGCCCAGCAAAGCTTTCATGTTCCAGTCACACTCTTCCGCAAGGGTCCTGAACTCCACGGTGTAATCCAGCACCAAGTGTGAGCCTTGACACATGCAAAGAGTCTGATCCACTGATTCCCTCCCACTTTCCAGATGATCCAAAGTCCAGTGTAACTTAGCAGTGAACTCCTCAAAGCCATTGCAAGTAGAGGATTTTTTTGTCCATGTTAGCTGCAGGCCAGATGAGAGCTTGCCCAGTCAAGAGAGAGGTAATGAAGGTAATCTTGCCTCAGTCCAGATGGCTGAAGCTTGAAGAGGAAGATACACTGGGATAGGAATTTGTGGCATCGGGTTGGAGATCCATTGAACTGTTCAGGCACCAGAATCCAGAGCTCAGAAGGAGCAGGTTGCCCTGCACGGGGTTGCTGTATATAGACAGAGTTGGTTGTGAGTGGTGAGCACATGGGCAATGGCTTCTTGCTGCTTCTCATCATGTGTTCATGATAACGTACAACTTCCTTTAGGCGAGCAAACTCTGCTGGGTCAATTGCTGGTTCACTCATCCTATCAGGAAATATAGAGGAGGGCTGTCCCAAAAGCAGAACAGCAGAGATGAATTAGTAATAAATGACACTTTTACTAATAAACTACAAAATAACAAGCCGCAAGGAGCCACAAAAAAAACAAGAAGAAACAGTTACTAAACACACCAGGCAACAGGGTAACTGAAGGCTGGGAGCAATCGGCTGGTTCAATGGATGAACAAGGACTGAGGCTAAGAGCTGGGTTTAAATAGGTTGCAGGTGATATGCTGGAAACTAATGGCAGGTGACTCCTGGGCGGAAACTTGGACGTGCTTGTCTGTGCTGGCCTGACAAAGGTGTCAGGAAGCACTTCCAATATCTATTAGAATCCTCTGTTTAGGTGAATTAAAAGAAATACTGCGGCCTAGAAATGCGATAATTTGGCAAAATATCTGGATTTATTGGGTTAATTGAATTTTATCAATATCATGAACTTAAATTTTACTGGCAGACTGTGTAGTCTCTTGCTAAATATGATTAGGCATTTAGACTGGAAAGATTGTGACCCTAAATTTTTGACCCAAGTCTACATACAAGTCATGTTGAGGTTTAATGCTTTCCCTGCATTTGCAATGATATTATATTCTGTGGTGTGTTAGGTTTCATATCCACAAATTATTCTGCACAAATAAGAAGCTGCAGTAGAACTAAAGCAAAAATCCAAGACCTGCTTCAACATTAGTTAGAAGGAGCCAAATCATCTTATTGAGCCAAGTGGACCAGTCCTGCTTCTGACCTGTATGTCTGTGAAACAAGAATGGTATCCCATCAACTCTTGTGCAATATCTGCTCAGCACAGTTCGATAGAAGAAGTGAAATTTCCATCCTATTTCATCTTAACCTATGATGGTCTTGCACAAGATGTGCAAACACAACATGCAGAGCAATTTAATTCTGCCTATAAAGATGGCTTTAATCTAATTTATTTGTAGCAAATCTATTGTATGTGCCGCCATTAAGTCAATGTTCACAACTAAACTACAGTAATATGTTAGAGCAGAAGACATAAGAGCAGCATTAGACCATTCCGGCTATCGAGTCTGCTCCACAGTTCGATTATGACTGATTTATTTTTCCAATCCTACATTTATTCGTTATCTTCTGATAAGAATTCCAAAATGAGTGGCTCGCATTAAAGTAAGAGAAGTTTTCAGAACAAAAGAGCAGTCAGTTACATGGCCGATCAGAGCAGAAGCTTGAATGGAGAAGTCATGTGATCTCAGCCTCGATTGCTTGTAAGAATCAATTACAAAGTTCAAAGTTCAAAGCAGATTTATGATCAAAGTATGTATACTTTATACATGCTTGAGATTCATCTCCTTACAGGCAGCCACAAAACGAAGAAACCCAATAGAAACTATTTTTTAAGAAGACCGTTGAACACCCAATGTGGAAGTGAGAGAAATAAAAACATGTTGTGCAAATGATATAAGTAAGCAAATAACATTCAGAACTGAAGTTTATGAAAGTGAGTCTCATCCACAGACACAAAGCCGGGCATCACTACAGCCGATTCAAGGGCAGGCACAGCCAGGTAAACATCACAGAGCAGTAAGCTGAACCGGCCCAGCCATTCTGATCTTTTCAATCTGTTTCGCAGTTTAAATTGTCCAAACATTGGGTCGATCCTCGCTCTTGCACCCGAGCTCTCGGGCTTGGGCCCTGCCACCTCAATTTGGCTCAAACCTGTCATTTCTATTTATGGTGCAACTGTAACGAAAACCAATTTCCCCCGGGATCAATGAAGTATGACTATGACTATGACTAATTCAGCCTGGTGGTTAAATCAATGAAACCTCGTATCTTTCCCCACACTTGGGCCCAGGCTCTGCCATACCTCCACTCAGCCTGCCGTGCCGTACCACAACCGTATTGCACCTTCCAGACTTCAGTTCACACTGTAAAAATGTCAGGTCATAGAGGTGGCCCTAAAGTTCAGTTCCAAAAGGGAAGTTACGTGCTATTGTTTACCAGAAAAGGGTTATTAATATGGTATTAACATGAATTAGTGTGGTTCCTTAATCCTCCAGTCCCTGGATTTGAAGCTAGTGGTGATCTATGATGGTGTTTTATTCTCGTGTCCATGTTTGTTCCAGTTCTCAGTGGAAACAGCTGCTGACTGCGCACGGGCTGAGCAAACCTGTTTTACCATCAGTTACACTACTCCATTGATGGAATGAAAACAGTCCAACATATATTTTTTAACAATTGTCCAACTTGTTAACTAAATTACCAGACAACAAAACTCAGAAAGCTCAACACAATGTTCCCTTCAACTACTGGCAACGCTCAGATGCCGCAAAGATTTCAGCTGTGGAGGAAAGGAACGTTGCATCATTGCTATGGGATTGTTTCTTTGCCAGTTTATGTCAAAGCAAGATTGTTGGACGGGAGTGAAAAGCTGCTTTTGTCTGTCTAATCCACATCATGCATGGCCTGGAAGTGCTTGATAGTCACAGATGTTGCTAAAAGTGGGAAAAAAAATCCATTTCTCACAAGTGGTTCCCATAGCCTTAATGAGTACGTAGGAAATTATCCACTCCCTAAGTAAAGATCAATATCTAACCTTCTGCTCAAACTATTCACTTCATTTATTATTCAATTTGCAACTCTCCCCTTGATTTAAGTAACATGTTAACTGCTCTTTCCCTGCACAATACGGCTAGACTGATACACTGGAGTAAATTATTCATAATGATGAAAGAATATTAAGGATAAAAAGATAATAGCATATGGCATATGCCTGACCTCTGGAGCTCCTCTAGCATTTTGTGAGTGTCTGGAGATAATTTCTTTCATCCTTGCCCTGGTATTCAACAATTTTTAGTGGACTCATCATCGTCTAAAGAAGCTCCCAGTCAATATCTATGGAAACAGTCAGTTTACAAACCCATTAGTTGTTGACCCTGGAACCTGACTATATAGGCCCTTGGATTATATAGTAGATCCTACCAATTGTAGATCATGGGAGCTATGAACCCCAAATTGTAGATTTTGGCCACTTTTAGACGCCATCAGCAGTCAAACCTCTCCAATTATAATTCATTTCAAATATACTTACTTACTGCCTGTTATGCTGCTGGCATTTGGAGCAGCAATGAAGTTCCTCCATCACTGTCCTTGGCCATCTTCTCTATTGTGCCCCAGGTGTAGGTCAAGGTCCTCAGTCAAACACACATATAGAAGGATTCTTCATTGCTGTTTCCATAACAATTTTGTTTTACCAGTCAGGGTTGCTAGCCCTCAGCTGAACTCCTGAACGTGGAGGACCGGTTGTCCACTCTTAGTCTGGCCTATAACCTTTGACCTGTTTGGCATGGGTGACCCTACCAAGAGCTAAAGCACAAGACCCTCACTCCAGTCAACATAACTTTTGAGTCACTGAGGCACACAAGCCTCTATACTCCACGATAAGTTTGTGGTCCATTTGGAGAATTTCAAATATACATCTATCCCTTTATAGATCCTGTCATATTCAGTCCTATTCAGTATTGTATGTGCCATTAATAGAACTCACCAATCGTAAGTTATCAGTTATTGTTATTGATCCTTCAGTTATGTCCTGTCAGAAATACATACTATCGGTTATTGAGTAAGGCATTTGTAGATCCTATGACTACAAATCATTAGCTTTAGGTTCTATTGTGTCATAACTACATCAGTTAGAACTCTTCTAAACACACAACCTGTCTTACATCCCACCAAGCTCCAGGGTCCAGCCAGATTAGATCCAGCCAGTTTCCAAAGCCACCAACTTAAAGAGCTAATTACAATAGAGCTGAATGGAATATTTAATTAAACACCCTTTAGTTCAAATCAACCTCTAAATTAGGGAACCCATTTGATATACAGAACTATCAGGAGTAATTGGGATGCATCTGTATGGTGCAAAGCACAGCAATTTCAGACGTAGAGAAGAATTAATTTATCAATAAAGCATGATCACAAATTAACTGAAAAATGCCATTGTATACTTGATTTCCAAAACAAAAACACTGGTAAAGTTCCACAAGTACGGCTGGTCCTTCAAGTAAAAGAAGTTCCAACAGAAAAAAAAAGTTTTGAAGAATACAATATAAGCAGGTGAGTGAGATGTTGCAGTCAGTGTTAGTACTGCCATCACACCATGATGGAAAGATCGGAGTGACTAAGACATTTATGTCTGCTCATCCCTCATAGGCAACCCTGACCTAGACTCAGCTACACAATAAGGCAGTGTTAGAATGAAGTGCAGTGACTGCTGGCTACCAGGCAACCAATTGAATGTACAATAAAGTAGAATACAAACCGATGAGGAGAAAAATGAACAGAACTATTGGGAAAGCAAAGAGGAAATGTGAAGTTCAATTAACATAGAGCGTTAAAGAAATAGCAAGATATTTTTAGTCTCATTTATTTTCATTTTCAGATCTTTTTTATTAATTATTATTGAAAATCAAAAAATACATTAAAGCAATCAAGTCAACATGTCAACATGTACAATAAGAATTAAATTATCAAATAACTGATTAACAAAGTTAAACAATATATCAATAATAATGAGAAAAAACAAAATGTTAAAACTATTTTTTTTTTGGAAAAAAGAACCCCTACTAACTAAAACAAAATAAAAACCCTACTAACAAAAAAAACAAAAAAAATCCATTGGGGGCACAACCCCAGAGCTATACTTCATACAAGCTTCCATAAAAGAAAAACATCAATCCGCCAACCAAATCCATTTAAACAAGAATCAGAAGGGGACCATCTTAATCAACTCAAATCAAATGATAGTAGCGGGCAAAAGAACCCCACGTTTTCTCAAAGTCAAATCAAGGATCGAAAGTTCGACTTCTGATTTTCTCCAAACTAAGACATAACATCACCTGAGAGAACCATTGTATCAAAGTGGGAGCACAGACATCTTTTCATTTCAATAAAATAGCTCTTCTGGTCAATAATGTGACAAATGCAATTACATGTTGGTCTGATATAGAAATATCATGAATATATGGAGGGATTATACCAAACAAAAATGTCAATTTATTAGGTTGTAAATTAATTTAAAAGCTTTAGAAACTGTAGAGAAAATAGATTTCCAAAACTGCTTCAATACAGAACACAACCAAAACATATGTGTCAATATAGCTGTCTCAGTTTTGCATCTATCACACCGACTATCAACATTAGGAAATATGTTAGACAGTCTCTCCTTTGTCAAATAGTAACGATGTACAATCTTAAATTGAATTAGAGAGTGACTGGCACAAATCGAAGAAGAATTAACCAACTTCAAAATCCACAACCAATCCTTTGTTATCAAGGTCATGTTAAGCTCTCTTTCCCAATCTTGCTTAATCTTAAGCAAAGGATAATTTTACTGTTGTAATAGTAAATTATAAATTTTCCCAATAAACCCTTTCACTAAAGGATTCATTTTCAAAATAATGTCTAACAGGTCAGAATCTTGTATATATGGAAAATTACTTAAATATTCTTGTAAGAAATGTCTGACCCGAAGATATCGCAAGAAATGTGAGTACGAGAGAGAATGTTTAGTTACTAATTTCTCAAAAGACATCAATCGGCCTTCTTGGAACAGATCCATGAAGGAATAAACTCCTTTATTCCTCCAAAGAGAAAAGGTAGGATCACTAAGTGAAGGTTTAAATAAACAGTTTCGATAAATTAAACTAAGAAGGTTAATTTTCTTAAGATTAAAAAAATTACGAAACTGGTAACAAATTCGTAATGACTGCTTAATCATAGGATATAAATTTAGAATAGAAATTTTGGCTAGTTGTACAGGTAAAGAAGCTCCTAATAACGAAGTTAAGTAAAATTGTTTCACAGCTTTCAATTCCAAATCAACCCAAGGTGGTCGTTCATTTTTATCAGTCTAATATAACCAAGAACACACATAACGTATATTTAGTCTCATTTAATTTTAAAAAAAGGATGTTTGGAATGGCTAAATGGATTTTCAAGTGTTGTCTGAGTATTTCCAACATTTTCCCACCATCTGCCAATTTTTGATGTTCAAGATATTCATAAAGACAGGTAGCATGTCACCATTTATTTTAACCTTCCCATGCAACCACAACAAGAAAAAAACATTAAATTTAAACATCAACAGCATAGGAAATACAAGATTTCCAGTGCACAGAATCAGAATCAGGTTTATTATCACTGGCATATGATGTGAAATTTGTTAACTTAGCAGCAGCAGTTCAATGCAATACATAATCTAGAAGAAAGAAAAACAGAATAAAATAATAATAATAAATAAATAAATAACAGTATACAGATGTTGAATGGATTAAAAATTGTGCAAAAAACAGAAATACTGTATGTTAAAAAAGTGAGGCTGTGTCCAAGGGTTCAATGTCCATTTAAGAGTCGGACGGCAGATGGGAAGAAGCAGATCCTGAATCACTGAGTGTGTGCCTTCAGGCTTCTGTACCTCCTACCTGATGGTAACAGTGAGACAAGGGCATGCCCTGGGTGCAAGTGTAAAAGAGAATGAAATAATAGTTACTCCGGATGTGGTGCAGCACAATAAAACATAATAAGATAAAAAATTCAACAATAAAAGAAACATAATGAATATAAATATATAAAATTGCTTATATACATTGATTGATTGTGTGTCCATAATGTGCCACTAGGCACTAATGTCCCACAGACCTTGGTGAACAAGTTCCTACACCTCAGTCTAAATAACCTCCGTGCAACTGGCTATGGACTTCTTAACCAACAGACCTCAGATGGTCATGATGCACAACCACTTTTCCCTCCCCATCATCCTCAACACAGGCCTGTGTGCTGAGCCCACTGCTGTACACTCTGCTCATATGCGATTGCATGGCCAAATGCCTGAGAAATCACATTGTCATGTTTACTGATGACACAACACTGGTGGGGCTCATCACCAACAATGATTAGACAGCCTACAGAGAGAAAGTAGATGAGCTCGAGGCCTAGTGCCAGGCAAATAACCTTTCTTTCAATGTCAACAAGACAAAGGAGATAGTTATCGATTTCAGAAGAATTTGCACCACACACATCCGTCTTTGCATCTTCGGACAGCAGTGGAAACTGCAAGCAGCTACAAACTCCTGGCACAAATTCTCTATGGTCCCAGAACACATTCTACACAGTCAGGAAAGCTCACCAATGCCTTTACCTTTTGTGGAGGCTGAAGAGAGCTGAACTATGCACATCAATACTCATGTCATTCCACAGATGTGCATTAGAGAGCTTCCTAACCTACTGCATCATGTATGGATACTGCACTGCGACAAATAGCTAGGCTCTGCAACAGCTGGTCAAAACTGTCTGATACATCACCTGCATCAGCCTACTCACCATCAAGGACATACAGTATGCACAGAAAGGTGCCAGAAAAACGTAAGCAATGTTTATGAAGGATCCCACCCACCCTGCACATGGACTGTTTGTCCCACTCTTGTCAGGGAGGAGGCTACGTAGCATCCATGTGCTAAATCATACACATGAGGAATTCCGCAGATGCTGGAAATTCAAGCAACACACATTAAAGTTGATGGTGAACGCAGCAGGCCAGGCAGCATCTCTAGGAAGAGGTACAGTCGACGTTTCGGGCCGAGACCCTTCGTCAGGACTAACTGAAGGAAGAGCTAGTAAGAGATTTGAAAGTGGGAGGGGGAGGGGGAGATCCAAAATGATAGGAGAAGACAGGAGGGGGAGGGATGGAGCCAAGAGCTGGACAGTTGACTGGCAAAAGGGATATGAGAGGATCATGGGGCATGTGCAGCGCTTGTTCCTGGTTCCAACTTTCACTCCGCCCTCAAGTTTACCTGGTCCATTTCCGACACCTCCTCCCCTTTCTAGATCTTTCTGTCTCTGTCTCTGGAGACAGCTTATCTACCAATGTCTACTATAAGCCTATTGACTCTCACATCTATCTGGACTATTCCTCTTCTCACTCTGTCTCTTGCAAAAATGCTATCCCCTTCTCGCAATTCCTCCGCCTCCACCGCATCTGCTCTCAGAAGGAGGCTTTTCATTCCAGGATGAGGGAGATGTCCTCCTTTTTTAAAAAAAGGGGCTTCCCTTCCTCCACCATCAACCCTGCTCTCAAACGCATCTCCCCCATTTCACACACATCTGCTCTCACTCCATCCTCCCACCACCCCACTAGGAATAGGGTTCCCCTGGTCCTCACCTACCACCCCACCAGCCTTCGGGTCCAACATATTATTCTCCGTAACTTCCGCCACCTCCAACGGGATCCCACCACTAAGCACATCTTTCCCTCCCCCCCACCTCTGCTTTCTGCAGGGATCACTCCCTACACGACTCCCTTGTCCATTCATCCCCCCTCCATCCCTCCCCACTAATCTCCCTCCTGGCACTTATCCTTGTAAGCGGAACAAGTGCTACACGTGCCCTTACACTTCCTCCCTCACCACCATTCAGAGTCCCAGACAGTCCTTCCAGGTGAGGCAACACTTCACCTGTGAGTCGGCTGGGGTGATATACTGTGTCCGGTGCTCCCGATGCGGCCTCCTATATATTGGCGAAACCCGACGCAGACTGGGAGATCGTTTTGCTGAACATTTACGCTCTGTCCGCCAGAGAAAGCAGGACCTCCCAGTGGGCACACATTTTAATTCCACGTCCCATTCCCATTCTGATATGTCTATCTACGGCCTTCTCTACTGTAAAGATGAAGCCACACTCAGGTTGGAGGAACAACACCTTATATTCTGTCTGGATAGCCTCCAACCTGATGGCATGAACATTGACTTCTCTAACTTCCGCTAATGTCCCACCTCCTGCTCGTACCACATCCATTGTTTATTTATATATATTCTTTCTCTCTCTCTCTCTCTCCTTTTTCTCCCTCCATCCCTCTGACTATACCCATTGCCCATCCTCTGGGTTTTTCTCCCCCACTCCCCCTTTTCCTTCTCCCTATAATTCTCTCATATCCCTTTTGCCAATCACCTGTCCAGCTCTTGGCTCCATCCCTCCCCCTCCTGTCTTCTCCTATCATTTTGGATCTCCCCCTCCCCTTCCCATTTTCAAATCTCTTACTAGCTCTTCCTTCAGTTAGTCCTGACAAACCTCGACTATACGTCTTCGTAAAGATGCTGCATGGCCTGTTGCGTTCACCAACAACTTTGATGCGTGTTGCATGCACTAAATCAGTTACTTTCCCCAAGCAGCAAGGCTGATCCATGCATCCATCCACTAACCCATGCCTACAAAGCCCACCCCACCACTACGTTATCATTTTCTGTCAACCATCTTATGTACAGACCTTATGATAGAGAAAATTAAAGTATGGATTATCTGTTGCCAGGGAGATTGAGCAAATGGCCATGATATTGTGTGATGACATGTGTAAATGAATGATTGCATTTGAAATACAAAAAAAAAGAAATAATAATAAAGCTTATCTGACTCACAGAGGGTAAACTGTTGGATTGCATCTGCACATTTAAAATAAAACTTATGGAAAAAGAAGCACAACCTCGTATTTATACCAAGCAGTGAGAAGATAATAGAAAATCTTACAAAAGGAAAGAACAGAAGAATTTATTGAAACAAAGGGAATTATAATGAATAGTCAGCATGAATTGTAAAAGAGAATATCTTGCTTGACCAATCTTATTGAATCTTTGAGGAATTTACAGAGAGAGTAAGGAGTGGTAATGTAGTAAATCTATTTTATCTAAATTTTCAACAAATTATTGTTAATATCCCATAAGAGATTAATAAGAATTAGGAACAAGGAATGCATTGGATTACAAACCAGCTTCAGGACTGAAAGCAGGGAGTAGGAAGAAAGGATATTTTTTACAGTTGAAGGAATGGGTACTCTGCCTACTATTCAAAGGCATCAGAGTTGGTGCACAAAGGTGAGGTGCAGTGTAACCATGGGTGATTGTCTTGGACGTTTCACTTGCAATCACAGTACTCTGTTGGATATTGATAATGTAAGATGCCGCGGGCCTCTTTCCCTTGTTTAGGAGGCAGACAGGGGATGTGGGAGCTGCGTAGCCTCCGTAGTAAGTGAGGACTTGGCCCCAAGCCGTGGGCTTTCCTGCTGCTGCCGTCGAGGTGAGGAGACGCTGGAGGTGGTGCAGTGTAGAGTCCGTGGTCGGTTCGGGGCTGGACTACCCCTTCCTGTGTCCGATCGGTGGAATGACAGGCTGGGTTGCATGCTTCTGCGTGCTGTTGGGAGACTGCACCATCAATATGTGGGACATATCACTCAGAGTCTTGGACTTTATATGTGTTTTCTTTGCAGAACTGTGTTTTTTCTTGCTCACTGTTTTGAATGTGCTGTGTATATTTTGCATCTTGGCCCCACAGGAACACTATTTCATCTGGCTGTATCTATGGATAGTTAAATGATAATTAAACTTGATTTGAATGGGTAGCGGTGCCCCACAACGATAAGTGCCTGGCCAACTCCTGTTCACTATTTGCAGTATATTAATAATCAAAACAGGAATCAAAAACACAATTAGCAGATGATAATAAATTGTGGGACTATTAAATAGTGAAGTACAAGTTACAGGGATTAATTGATACAGCTTTCTGGTGGGTGAATAATGGGCAGATGAGTTTGAAACAAGATAATTGTAAGATTTGGGGTTTTGAACAGAGGTATAGGAAAATCAGGTGTTACTTGAAAGTCTAGATGATGTAGAGGAAATAAAGGATCTTGGAGAATAAGTTTACTAATCACTAAACATCGCTCCAAAAAGGCCTCAAAATAAACTAAGGATGAATGTTTATTTTTAGAGTGATAGGATTGGAAAATAGACAAGTTATATTAACTCTGTATTCAACTTGTTAGGTGACAGTTAAAGTATTGTGTACAATTAATGCTTAGCACATCAAAGGAAGTCGAGGCAGTGGAGAGCTGGAGAGAGTGCAGAGAAGATATACCAAAGTAATACCAGGAAAAGTGTATGTTTCAGGAAGATATGCTGATTGTCTAAGTTAGCTGCATTATTCAATGTTTAGGCTGTTGATTCTGCTCCACATCAACCAGGATGCTGCCTGGATTACAGAACATATCTTATATGGGAAGGTTGAGTAACCTAGGGCTTTTTTCTTTGGAGTGAAAGAGGATAAGAGTGAATTTCATAGAGGTATATAAGATTACAAGAGGCATAGAGAGAGTGGACAGCTGGCATCTTTTTTGCAGGGCAGCAATGGCTAACAGTCATAGTATAGTCATACTTTACTGATCCCGGGGGAAATTTGTTTTCTTTACAGTTGCACCATAAATAATTAAATAGTAATAAAACCATAAATAGTTAAGTAGTAATATGTAAATTAAGCCAGGAAATAAGTCCAGGACCAGCCTATTGGCTCAGGGTGTCTGACTCTCCAAGGGAGGAGTTGTAAAGTTTGATGGCCACAGGCAGGAATGACTTCCTATGATGCTCTGTGTTGCATCTAGGTGGAATGAGTTTCTGGCTGAATGTACTCCTGTGCCCAACCAGTACATTATGTAGTGGATGGGAGACATTGTTCAAGGTGGCACGCAACTTGGACAGCATCTTCTTTTCAGACACCACTGTCAGAGAGTCCAGTTCCATCCCCACATCACTGGCCTTACGAATGAGTTTGTTGATTCTGTTGGTGTCTGCTACCCTCAGCCTGTTGCCCCAGCACACAACAGCAAACATGATCGCACTGGCCACCACAGACTCGTAGAACATCCTCAGCATCATCCGGCAGATGTTAAAGAACCTCAGTCTCCTCAGGAAATAGAGACCGCTCTGACCCTTCTTGTAGACAGCCTCAGTGTTCTTTGACCAGTCCAGTTTATTGTCAATTCGTATCCCCAGGTATTTATAATCCTCCATCATGTCCACACTGACCCCCTGGATGGAAACAGAGGTCACCGGTACCTTAGCTCTTCTCAGGCCTACCACCAGCTCCTTAGTCTTTTTCACATTAAGCTGCAGATAATTCTGCTCACACCATGTGACAAAGTTTCCTACTGTAGCCCTGTACTCAGCCTCATCTCCCTTGCTGATGCATCCAACTATGGCAGAGTCATCAGAAAACTTCTGGATACCAGAGGACATTATTTTAAGATGAGTGGAGCAAAGTTTTGGGGAGGTAAATCACCTGCACCAGATGAACTATACCCCAAGATTCTGAAGGAGGAAGCTGAAGAGATTCTGGAGGCATTAGTAGTGATCTCTCAAGAATCAATAGATTCAGGAATGGTTCCAGAGGACTGGAAAATTGCAAATGTCACTCCACTCTTAAAGAAGTGAGAGAGATAAATGATAGGAAATAACATGGTCAATTAGCCTGACTTTAGTGGTTAGAAAGATGCTAGATTCCATTATTTAGGATGAGGTTTCAGAGTACTTGGAGATCCATGTTAAAATAGGCCACAGTGAGCATAGTGTCCTTGCCTGACAGACCTGTTGGGATTCTTTGAGGAAATAATAAGCAGGTTAGACACAGGTGAGTCATTGAGTATTGTTTACCTGGATTTTCAGAAGGCCTTTGACAAGGTGCTGCACATGGCAGTGCAAAGCAACATGAGAAACCATGGTATTACAAGAAAGGTACTAGCACAGATAGAAGATTGGTTGACTGGCAGAAGGCAAGAGTGGGAATAAAGGGGACCTTTTCTGGTTGGTTGTTGGTGATGAGTGGTATTCTGCACAGGTCAGTGTTGGGACAGTTACGTCTCAATGTTTCATGTTATGTATCAATGGTTTGGATGATGGAATTAATGGTTTTCAGGCCAAGTTTTCAGAGGATAAAACGATAAGTGGAGTGGAAGGTAGTGTTGAAGAAGCAGGAACAATGTGGAAGTACTTGGACTTGGGGGAATGGGTAAAGAAGTGGCAGATTGAATATAGTGTAAGGATGGTTATGATCATGCACTTTGATAGAAGGAATAAAGGCACAGGCTATTTTTTAAATGGGGAGATAATTCAGAAATCAGGGGTGCAAAGAGACTTTGGAGTCCTCATGCAGGATTTTCTAAGGGTTAAATTGCAGGTTGAGAATCAGAATCAGATTTCTTATCACCAGCATGTGATGTGGTCTGTTAACTTAGCAGCAATTCAGTGCAATACATAATATAGAAGAAAAAAAAATAATAAATAAATATGTAAATCTTATTCAGTATACTTTATACAGTATACATATATGAATAGATCAAAAATTGTGCAAAAAACAGAAATATTATATGTAAAAAAAAGTGAGGTAGTGTCCAAGGATTCAATGTCTATTTAGGAATTGGATGGCAGAGGGGAAGAAGCAGTTCCTGAATCACTGAGTGTGTGCCTTCAGGCTTCTGTACCTCCAACTTGATGGTAACAGTGAGAAAAGGGCATGCCCTGCGTGCTGGAGGTCCTTAATAATGGACACTGCCTTTCTGAGACACCGCTCCTTGAAGATGTCCTGGGTACTCTGTAGTCGAGTACCCAAGATTGAGCTGACTAAATTTACAACCCTCTGCAGCTTCTTTCGGTCCTGTGCCGTTACCACCACCTCTGTGCCCCCCCCCCACCCCCACCCCCGCCTTACCAGACAGTGATGCAGCCTGTCAGAATGCTCTCCACGGTACATCGATAGAAGTTTTTGAGTGCATTTGTTGACATACCAGATCTCTTCAAACTCCTAATAAAGTATAGCCGCTATCTTTCCTTCCTTATAACTGCATCACTATGTCGGGACCAGGTTAGATCCTCAGAGATCTTGACACCCAGGAACTTGAAACTGCTCTCTCTGTCTCTCCACTTCTGATCCCTCTACGAGGATTGGTATGTGTTTGTTCATCTTACCCTTCCTGAAGTCCACAATCAGCTCTTTCATCTCACTGATATTGTGCACCAGGTTATTGCTGCGACACCACTCCACTAGTTGGCATATCTCACTCCTGTACGCCCTGTCGTCACCACCTGAGATTCTACCAACAATGGTTGTATCATCAGCAAATTTATAGATGATATTTGAGCTATGCCTAGCCACACAGTCATTTATATATAGAGAGAGTAGAACAGTGGGCTAAGCACACACCCCTGAGGTGCACCAGTGTTGACTGTCAACGAGGAAGAAATGTTATCACCAACCCGCACAGTTAGGAAGTCGAGGATCCAATTGCAGAGGGAGATACAGAGGCTCAGGTTCTGTAACTTCTCATTCAGGATTGTTGGAATGATGGTATTAAATGCTGAGCTACAGTCGATGAACAGCATCGTGTTATTGTGTTGTTCAGGTAGTTCAAAGCCACGTGGAGAGCCGTTGAGATTGCATCTGTCGTTGAACTATTGTGGTGACAGGCAAATTGCAAGAAGTCCAGGTCCTTGCTGAGGCAGGAGTTCAGTCTAGTCATTACCAACCTCTTAAAGCATTTCTTCACTGTAGATGTGAGAGCTACCAGGTGATAGTTATTAAGGCAGCTCACGTTATTCTTTTTAGGCACTGGTATAAGTGTTGCCTTTTTGAAGCAAGTGGGAACTTCCGCCCATAGCAGTGAGCAGTTGAAAATGTCCTTGAATACTCCCGCCAGTTGGTTGGCACAGGTTTTCAGAATCTTACCAGGTTCATGAGAATGAATCCGGAAAAGAAAGGGTGAACGTTTGAGGACTGTTTGATGGCTCTGTGCCTGTACTCGCTGGAGCCTGGAAGAGTGGGGGGGGATCTCATTGAAACCTGTCAAATATTGAAAGGCCAACATGGAGTGGATGAGGAGAGGATGTTTCCTATAGTGCGGATTCCAGGACCAGAGGGCACTGTCTCAAAATAGGACAGTGTACTTTAGGATAGAGATTAGAAGGAATTTCTTCAGCCAGAGGGTGGTGTATCTGTGTAAGTCATTGCCACAGGTGGCTGTGGAGGCCAAGTCATTGGGTATATTTAAATTGGAGGTTAATAGGTTCTTGATTAGTAAGGGAGTCTAAGGTTAGAATAAGAATTAGAATCAGAATCAAGTTTAATATCACTGGCATATGTCTTGAAATTTCTTCATTTGCAGCTGCAGTACATTGCAGTTATAGTAATAAAAATTATAAACCTCAATAAAAACTATATCTAAAATATCAAATAAATAAATAGTGCAAAAAGAGAGGGAAAAATGCTGATGAGGTGCTCTTGGGTTCGTTCAGAAATCTGATGATGGAGGGGAAGAAGCTGTTCCTGAAATGGTGAGTATCTGTCTTCAGGCTCCTGTGCCGTCTCCTTGATGGTAGCAACGAGAAGAGGGCCTAACCTGGGCTTTGGGTTACGGGGCGAAAGCAGGAGAATGGGGTTCAGAAGAATAATAAATCAGCCATGACTGAATGACGAAGCAGACTCGACAGGCTGAAAATTCTAGTTCTGTTCCTAGGTCTTATGGTTCTCTGGTTTTATAAGGATGTCAAGGATAGGTTTTTTTCACAAAGTGTGCCTGTAATGCTTTGCCATGGGTGATGGTAGAAGCAGATATATTAGGGATATCTAAATGACTTTTAGATAGGCGCATGGATGAAAGAAAAAGAAGATTATGGGCTGTGTAGGAGGGAAGGGCTAGATTGAGGAGTAGGTGAAAAGAACTTCACAACATCACAGGACAAAGGGCCCTAACTTCCTATTTTCTATGCTCTATCTTCTAAATCTTGAATAGGGCCCACACTCCTTGCTCCAGAGAAAATAATGCTGAGAGAGATCATAATTGAGATTAGTTATAATGATAGCAAGATTAGAACATAGAACATAGCCCTTCAGCCCACAATGTTGTGCTGACCATGTAACCTACTCTTGAAACTGTCTAGAATTACCCTACCGCATAGCCCTCTATTTTTCTAAGCTCCATGTACCTATCTAACAGTCTCCTAAAAGACCCTATTGTATCTGCCTCCACCACCATCGCCGGCAGTGCATTCCACACACCCACCACTCTCTGTGCTTGACATCCCTGACATCCCCTTTGTACCTACTTCCAAGCACCTTAAAATTATGCCCTCTCGTGCTAGCCATTTCAGCCCTGGGAAAAAGCCTCTGACTATACACAAGATCAATGCCCGTCATTGTCTTATACACCTCTATCAGGTCACCTCTCATCCTGCATCACTCCAAGGTGAAAAGGCCAAATTCACTCAACCTATTCTCAAAGATTACAGCCCTTGAGGACTGCTTCTCAGCTTCCTTCCTAACTCCCTGTATTCTGCTTTCGGGTTCTCCTCTCTTTTTCTACCTATGTCATTGGTACCAATGTGTACCACGTCCTCTGGCTGCTCACCCTCCCATTTCAGGATATTGTGGACAGGTTCAGAAACATCATGAACCCTGGCACTTGAGAGGCAAGCTACCATCTGTGTTTCTTTTTCATGCCCAGAGAATTGCTTATCTGTCCCCCTAACTGTAGCATCCCTTATCACTGCTGCCATCCTTTTCTGTTTCCTACTCTTCTGAGCCACAGGGCCAAACTGTGGAATTCTCTGCCACAGGAAACAGTTGAGGTCAGTTCATTGGCTATATTTAAGAGTGAGTTAGATATGGCGCTTGTGGCTAGGGGGATCAGAGGGTATGGAGGGAAGGCTGGTGCAGGGTTCTGAGTTGGATGATTAGCCATGATCATACTGAATGGCGGTGCAGGCTCGAAGGGCCGAATGGCCTACTCCTGCACCTATTTTCTATGTTTTCTAAACTCAGTGCCAGAGGCACGGCCACTGCTGCTTCCCCCAGGTAGGTCGTCCACCCCAACAGTACTCAAAATGAAGTACTTATTGTTAAGGGGGACAGCCACAGGGGTGCTGTCCACTACCTGACACTCTCCTGACAGTCACACACTTATCTGTCTCCTGTGGCCGCAGTGTGAGTACCTGCCTGTAGCTCCTATCTGTCACCTCCTCACTTTCCCTAAGAAGCGGAAGATCACCCAGCTACAGCTCCAGTTCCCTAACTCTGTCTCTAAGGAGCTGCAGCTCGATGCACCTGGCGCAGGTGAGGCCATCAGGGAGTCTGGAAGTCTCATGGATATCCCACATCTGTCACAGATCAGAAAACTGGCCTTGCAGTCATACCCACTATTCTTAAGTTAGAGGAATAAAAGAGATATGAAAGCAACTTACCTCCCTACCTCGCCTAGACCTGTCCTCGCTGAAGCCTTGATGAAGCAGAGCCCTAGTACTCTGGCTCTTGCTACTCCGATGACTGTTCCTTCAACGACCGCTCTGCTAGGCAGTGTCTCCCTTTTATCCCAGAACCTTCTCAACGGCCCTGCGCAATGCCAAGCTACTGCATCTGCACACTTCTCCCAATCGAATCTCACACTGAAAGAAACACCTCGCTTCTTGAACCTTCCCAGCGGCCTTGCGTGACAACGAGCTACTGCATCTGTGCGCCTGTCCCAATCGAACTGAAAGAGCAGATTAGGAGACAATATTTTGAGTTGCAGAGGGAAGTACAACTGGGAACCAGAGTAATTCAATGAGGGCCTCTGTTGGTTGGAGTCAAACATGGGGGGATGTTGGGTCCCAGCTGTTTACGTGATACGCAGGTCAGCATATCAGGATATGGAGGGCAACCTGTTGCCTATGTAGCAGGCTCCTTCTCTCTACGCACATGATAAATGCAAAGGAATGGCAGAGACCAATACTATTTAGCACGAGCAACATCTCAGGAGTTGCCAGTCACCATGGAACTCAAGTAGCCTTTGGGACTCCAGTTCTGGAATTTTCCTCAGGTTTACTTCCAAAGCCTTCCCCATGAGTGGGTACAGCTGTAAGGCAGCAGATGCATGAGATCTGAATTTTCCTTCTCTGAGATGAGCTGCCAACCACACTGACGAGCTCCATCTCCCCAAAGTGACTGGTTTTAAGGTACCAGTAACCCACCTTTGCCCCTTCTCCTGTCAGCAGAAACGGTTCAGCCAGGCTTAGTGGCTAAGCACTACGTGGACTTGGCTGGCAGAGGCACGCCACTGGGAGAATTTAATAGTTAGAGGAAGCTTATCTCCACTACGACACCTGGCTATAGCAACCTCAAGGAACCATAGATTCCTTAATGATAATTAGATAGTCACAAAATAATCTACTTGGGAACTCAAAAAAACTGCGTTACCGAACAGTGGTGAGAATATGGAGCTCACTCTTAAGGGTAGGGTTGGGGGATTTGGCTGAGTCCCAGCATTGGTGGGTCCCAGGATCAGAGATCTGTCAGAGTTCAGAGTTGAAGCCTGGAAGTCAAAGTCCCATAATTGGCAAGTCCTGCATTGATATCCAATCACAAACAAGAAAAAATCTGCAGATACTGGAAATCCAAGCAACACACACAAAATGCTGGAAGAACCCAATAGGCCAGGCAGCATCTACAGAAAAGAGTACAGTCAACATTTTGGGGCGAGATCCTTGGTTGATTGAATGGTCTCGGCCCGAAATGTTGACTGTACTCTTTTTCAAAGATGCTGCCTGACCTGCTGAGTTCTTCCAGCATTTTGTGTGTGTTACCTGTGTTGACATCCAAGCGGTCAGCAAAGCACTGAGGTCAAAACCTGAGTTTGAAGTTCCAGGATCAGCAAGTCTGGAGGTTGAAGTCTGAAGGTCAATAATCAAAGTTGCCAAATCTAGAGATTGTTACCCGAAGGTCGTAATCCCTGGGTCAGCTTGTCCAGAGATTGGAGGCCCAGTGTCTGCAAGTCTGAGGGTCCGGGGCCAAGGACTGAATGTCAGAGGCCCAGAAGTGGCCTGTCGTTAGGCTGTGTGAGTGGGTGGGAGAAGGGAAAGGGGCTTGTTGTAATTTTGTTGTTCTGCGTTGTTGTTACTCTTGGTTTGGGTCATTCTGCTGAACATTGTGGGTCGTGTTGGTTGGAAACACAAATGATACATTTCACACAACGCGATGATACATTTCACTGTATGTTTCAATGTATGCACGATGAATAAATGAACAAACGAATCTCAGTCTGAGGTGAATATCTTAAATACATTTCAGAAGAAGCTGGATGAGCAATTGAGGAAGAAAGGAGTTGAGAGGCTTGCTGATGAGATTGGATGGGAGGTCACTCAGATTCCAGTACTGACTGGCCCGTTGCTATAGTAATACTGTATATCCCATGAAACTCTGCTGTTTGAGAGTTCTGTTAATGCTGGAACAGAAACAATAAGATAACTATTAAATGATGCAGCTGACTTATTATGTCAGGAAATGCCATATTAAAATTGTACTGTGATCATGTCAGTCTGTTGCATGCCTAGTTGTTCTCAGGTTATGAAACTTACACAGAAAATGTTCTCACCATTGGACTTCAGAGGAGAGAAAGTAGTAATGAGGAAAGCTGGAAGAAGTCTGGACTGATGATAGGAAACAACATGGAGACCATGAAGCATATCATACAGAAGAGTGAAAATGCATAAAATGTATGCAGGTTTAAAAAGCAAACCCAGCACTGAGATCTTGAGGTTCTTGCCAAAAACAATGATCTCAGAGGCTTGGAATCATTTGAGGAACAGGTGGATGTAAAGAGGGCAGAAGAGCTGTGTTACATTGCTTCTGAAGTTGCAACAATACACTGACACCATGGGTATAGGAGCAGGGATGTGATGTTGAAGCTCTATAAGGCACTGGTAAGACCTCACTTGGAGTACTGTGGGCAGTTTTGGGCTCCTTATTTAAGAAAGGATGTGCTGACGTTGGAGAGGGTTCAGAGAAGATTCATTGGAATGATTCTGGGAATGAGAGGGTTAACATATGAGGAATGGTTGATCACTCTTGGACTGTACTCATTGGAGTTTAGAAGAATGAGGGGGGACCTCATAGAAACATTTCGAATATTGAAAGGCATGGACAGAGTGGGTGTGGCAAAGTTGTTTCGCATGGTAGGGGAGTCTAGTACGAGAGGGCATGACTTAAGGATTGAAGGGCACCAATCAGAACAGAGATGCGAAGACATTTTTTTAGCCAGAGGGTGGTGAATCTATGGAATTTGTTGCCACGGGCGGCAGTGGAGGCCAAGTCATTGGGTGTATTTAAGGCAGAGATTGATAGGTATCTGAGTAGCCAGGGCATCAAAGGTTATGGTGAGAAGGTGGGGGAGTGGGGCTAAATGGGAGAATGGATGAGCTCATGATAAAATGGTGGAGCAGTCTCGATGGGCCAAATGGCTGACTTCTGCTCCTTTGTCTTACGGTCTTAAGAGCTGTGTTACATTTGTTCTGGAGTTGTAACAGTAAGGTGACACGATGGGTAGTGCTGCTGCCTCACATTTCCAATGCTACAGGTTCAATCCTGGCTTCTGGTGCTCTCCATGTGGAATCCATATGTTTTTCCTGTGATCCCTGAGGTGTGCTGTCTTCTTCACACACTGTAATAATGAGAAAATTGGTAAGTTAGTTAGCTGCTATGAATTATCCCTTGGCAGGCAGGCGGGAAGCTTTGATGGCAATGTGCTCGAGAATAGGTTATATGGAAATAAGTGGAAGAACGTTATTGATGAGGTTGCTCTGCGAGCCAGCATGGACTTTGTTAGCCAAATAGCTTCTATGGTGGAACATGAGAGTAAATAAGCTTCAGCAGCAGTCCTTGCTTGTATCTGTCTTCTAATGACAGTATCCACCAAAGAAGCCAAAATAATGACAGGTTCAAACACTAATGAATTGGGTTATAAAATTAGGGCATAAATGATCAAAGATTCATCATAAATTCCTGAGGTTTCCCAATGTTTGATTAACATTTTCTGATGACAGTGTATTTTTTACATCGTATCTGTTGTTCTGCAAACATTTATTGATATGATGTGCAGTTTATACCCCAACAAATAAAACAAGATTCTGAATTTATTGGCCAAGGATCTAATGTATGGCATTAAGAGTAGGCAAGTCATGCAAAATCTGGGTCGGACCCATTCCCATGGCGGTGGGTGGGTCTGATTGGTTGTGGCACATGCAAAGGAAAATTTGGCCAGTCAGATACTGGGACAAGTTCTTTTTTAGGGTTAGGTTAGGGCAAGGCTATTTCAGAGGCCCTCTTGGGACCTGGTAGAGGTTGCTTGCAAAGGAAAAGTGAATGGATCACTTCCCACTTTGTTTGCTCTCTGTTCCAGTAAGTTACAAGTCATTATGCAGCTTTTAACTCCTTGTCACTAATACTTTGACATTAAAAAGCTGCTTGGCAGAACAACGCGAATGCAATTATCTAAAGTCATTAGAACCAAATAAATTATAATAAAACCATTTGTCATCTCTTCAATTCCAACTGGACAACTCCACCCAGAAGGGAAATTAGGGTTTGGGTGTTACAGCTCAGCTATTTGGTTGGTGTGCTGGTGTAACAAACTCAATCTGTGTTCAAACAGTTAGACATTCCAAGACAACATTCCAACAGTCAAATATTCAGCTTGTTCTTAGCTTATTTTGGCTGCTGAACCAAAGAGAGTGCTGGAACAGCTACAATTACAGCAGCAACAGATGGGTGATACACAGTTTTCCGCAAATAGAGAAAACAAAGATAAACTTGAACAAAGAAAATTAATTTTGTAACATTAATCTTGTGTCTCAAACATTTCAGGGAGGCTGAATGAAATAGCATTTGAACCAAGGTAGCGCACTAGCTCAAAATTTCTTTCCACCATATTGGTGCTGATATTGGTTTATTATTGTCATATGTACCGAGATACAGTGAAAAGCTTACATTTCTATGTCATCCAGACAGATCATTTTATATGTAAGTACATCAAGGTAGTAAAAATAAATCTGGATGTAGAAGAGAGTGCTACACTTGCACAGAAAGTGCAGTGCACATAGTGGTGATATAGAGAGGAAGATCAAGAGTTCAAAAGTTGGTGAGAGGTCTGTTTAAGGGTTTGACATTAGCTGTATAGAAGCTGCCTTTGAGGCATGCCCTCAGACTTTTGTATCTTCTGTTCAGTGGGAAGAAGAGTAAGAGAGAATGACCTGGTGAGAAGGGGTCATTGATTATACTGGTGGGAAGTATAGACAGAATCGATGCTGAACTAAGATTGTTGAATGGTCCCCAGGTATGATAAATGGGCCCTTGACTTCACAACCTACCTGTTATGATCATTCACTTTATTGTCTACCTGCTCTGCACTATTTCTATAGCTGCATTCTATTATTGCTTTACCTTGTGCTAACTCTATGAACCGTGTCATAAATTGGTCTGTATGAACATATGCAAGGCAGGCTTTTCTCTATATTTCAGTACATGTGACAGGAATCAAGCAATTTCCAGTGGAAATGGCAGAGGGGCTGGAGCATGTTGCTGCTGGCTACAGACACCCAAAGAAGAAGGTGACAGAAGCCCAACAAACGGTGCAAATGATTGTCTTGGACATTTTTCTTGTGATCACAAGACCTCGTTGGATTTTGGTACTGTAGAATACAGGCAAGTCCAGTTCACTAATGGGGGAGATGCATGTCCTCGTTTGTTGTGTGGATTGGTACCTCAATGCAAGAAGCATCAGGAACAAAGGTGATGAACTGAGAGCTTGGATACATACATGGAATTATGATGTAGTGGCCATTACAGAGACTTGGCTGGCACCAGGGCAGGAATGGATTCTCAATATTCCTGGATTTCAGTGCTTTAAAAGGGATAGAGAGGGTGGAAAAAGGGGAGGAGGGGTGGCACTACTGGTCAGGGATACCATTACAGCTACAGAAACGACGGGTAATGTGGCAGGATCCTCTTTTGAGTCAATATGGGTGGAAGTCAGGAACAGGAAGGGGGCTGTTACTCTACTGGGGGTATTCTATAGGCCCCCTGGTAGCAGCAGAGATACAGGGGAGCAGATTGGGAGGCAGATTTTGGAAAGGTGCAAAAATAACAGGGTTGTTATCATGGGTGACTTTAACTTCCCTAATATTGATTGGCACCTGATTAGTTCCAAGGGTTTAGATGGGGCAGAGTTTGTTAAGTGTGTCCAGGATGGATTCCTGTCACAGTATATGGACAGGCCGACCAGGGGGAATGCCATACTAGATCTAGTACTAGGTAATGAACCGGGTCAGGTCACAGATCTCTCAGTGGGTGAGTATCTGGGGGACAGTGACCACCGCTCCCTGGTCTTTATAATTATCATGGAAAAGGATAGAATCAAAGAGGACAGGAAAATTTTTAATTGGGGAAAGGTAAATTATGAGGCTATAAGGCTAGAACTTGCGGGTGTGAATTGGGATGATGTTTTTGCAGAGAAATGTACTATGGACATGTGGTCGATGTTTAGAGATCTCTTGCGAAATGTTAGGGATAAATTTGTCCCGGTGAGGAAGATAAAGAATGGTAGGGTGAAGGAACCATGGGTGACAAGTGAGGTGGAAAACCTAGTCAGGTGGAAGAAGGCAGCATACGTGAGGTTTAGGAAGCAGGGATCAGATGGGTCTATTGAGGAATATAGGGAAGCAAGAAAGGAGCTTAAGAAGGGGCTGAGAAGAGCAAGAAGGGGGCATGAGAAGACCTTGGTGAGTAGGGTAAAGGAAAACCCCAAGGCATTCTTCAATTATGTGAAGAAAAAAAGGATGACAGGAGTGAAGGTAGGACCGATTAGAGATAAAGGTGGGAAGATGTGCCTGGAGGCTGTGGAAGTGAGCAAGGTCCTCAATGAATACTTCTCTTCGGTATTCACCAATGAGAGGGAACTTGATGGTGAGGACAATATGAGTGAGGTTGATGCTCTGGAGCATGTTGATATTAAGGGAGAGGAGGTGTTGGAGTTGTTAAAATACATTAGGACAGATGAGTCCCCGGGGCCTGATGGAATATTCCCAGGCTGCTCCACGAGGCGAGAGAAGAGATTGCTCAGCCTCTGGCTAGGATCTTTATGTCCTCGTTGTCCACGAGAATGGTACCGGAGGATTGGAGGGAGGCGAATGTTGTTCCCTTGTTCAAAAAAGGTAGTAGGGATAGTTCGGGTAATTATAGACCTTACGTCTGTGGTGGGAAAGCTGTTGGAAAAGATTCTTAGAGATAGGATCTGTAGGCATTTAGAGAATCATGGTCTGATCAGGGACAGTCAGCATGGCTTTGTGAAGGCCAGATCGTGTCTAACAAGCCTGATAGAGTTCTTTGAGGAGGTGACCAGGCATATAGATGAGGGTAGTGCAGTGGATGTGATCTATATGGATTTTAGTAAGGCATTTGACAAGGTTCCACATGGTAGGCTTATTCAGAAAGTTAGAAGGCATGGGATCCAGGGAAGTTTAGCCAGGTGGATTCAGAATTGGCTTGACTGCAGAAGGCAGAGGGTGGTGGTGGAGGGAGTACATTCAGATTGGAGGAATGTGACTAGTGGTGTCCCACAAGGATCTGTTCTGGGATCTCTACTTTTCGTGATTTTTATTAACGACCTGGATGTGGGGGTAGAAGGGTGGGTTGGAAAGTTTGCAGACGACACAAAGGTTGGTGGTGTTGTAGATAATGTAGAGGATTGTCAAAGATTGCAGAGAGACATTGATAGGATGCAGAAGTGGGCTGAGAAGTGGCAGATGGAGTTCAACCCGGAGAAGTGTGAGGTGGTACACTTTGGAAGGACAAACTCTAAGGCAGAGTACAAAGTAAATGGCAGGATACTTGGTAGTGTGGAGGAGCAGAGGGATCTCGGGGTACATGTCCACAGATCCCTGAAAGTTGCCTCACAGATGGATAGGGTAGTTAAGAAAGCTTATGTTAAGTTAGCTTTCATAAGTCGAGGGATAGAGTTTAAGAGTCGCGATGTAATGATGCAGCTCTATAAAACTCTGGTTAGGCCACACTTGGAGTACTGTGTCCAGTTCTGGTCACCTCACTATAGGAAGGATGAGGAAGCATTGGAAAGGGTACAGAGGAGATTTACCAGGATGCTGCCTGGTTTAGAAAGTATGCATTATGATCAGAGATTAAGGGAGCTAGGGCTTTACTCTTTGGAGAGAAGGAGGATGAGAGGAGACATGATAGAGGTGTACAAGATAATAAGAGGAATAGATAGAGTGGATAGCCAGTGCCTCTTCCCCAGGGCACCACTGCTCAATACAAGAGGACATGGCTTTAAGGTAAGGGGTGGGAAGTTCAAGGGGGATATTAGAGGAAGGTTTTTTACTCAGAGAGTGGTTGGTGCGTGGAATGTACTGCCTGAGTCAGTGGTGGAGGCAGATACACTACTGAAGTTTATAAGACTACTAGACAGGTATATGGAGGAATCTAAGGTGGGGGCTTATATGGGAGGCAGGGTTTGAGGGTCGGCACAACATTGTGGGCCGAAGGGCCTGTACTGTGCTGTACTATTCTATGTTCTATGTTCTATCGGATCCTCCTGCCGTGGGGTCAGCTATTGCAACCACCCAGGAAAGGAGATGCTGGAATTGTTGTGGGAGAGAGCTGGAATCCATGTTGGGTTGGGTGGTGCCGTCCAGTGTTCTCTTGGTAGAAAACAAGTTGGATTGCATTTGTCTGCAGCTGCACAAGCGTGTGATGAGGACTGCTGTGTCCTTGCTCCAGGACAACATTGTATGCATTGTAAGTCTACACTCAGGGCTAATCTTTACTTTTGTGGCTGTATGTTTTTTTCTAAAAGTTCAAAGTACATATGTGTCACCATAGACAACCCTGAGATTCATTTTCTTGTGGGCATACTTAACAAATCTATGGAATAATAATTATAACAAAATCAGTCAAAGACCACACATCTGGGATGTTCAACCTGAGTTCAGAAGACAACAAACTGTGTAAATGCAAAAAAAAAGAACTATAATGTAAATAGATAAGCAAAAATTACCAAATACATGAGATACAGCGCCCTTGAAAGTGAGTCCATTGGTTGTGGGAACATTTCAATGATGGGGAAAATGAAGTAGAGGAAAGTTATCCCCTTGTTTCAAGATCCTGACTGAGGAGTAGTAACTGCTCCTGAATTTGGAAGTGAGGATCCTGAGGCTCTTGTATCTTCTTCCTGATGGCAACAGCGAGAAGAGAGCATGTCCTGGGTGGAGGTGGTCCCCAATGATGGATGCTGCTTTCCTGTGACAGCTTTTTATTCATATGTGCTCAATGGTTGGGTAGGCTTTATCCGTGATGGACTGGGTATCCACGAATTTTTGTAAGATTTTCCATTCAAGGGCGTTGGTGTTTCAATACTAGGCCGTGATGCAGCTTGTCAATTTTATCTCCACTACACACTTATAGAAGTTAGTCAAAGTTTTATATTTCATGCTGAATCTCCACAAACTCCAAAAGAAGTAGAGGCATTGCCGTGCTTTCTTCATAAATGCACTGGGCCCAGGACAGGGCCGCTGAAATAATTACACCGAGTAAGTTAAAATTGCTAACCTCTCCACCTTTGATCCTATAATGCAGATTGGCTCATGGACCTCTGGTTTCCTTCTTGGTCTTTCAGACATTATGTGAGAGGTTGTTGCTTTGACACCACTCAACCAGATTTTCAGTCTCCCTCCTATAAGCTGATTAATCATCACTTTTGATTCAGCCTAGGGCAGTGGTGTGTCAGCAAATGTGAAAATGGCATTGGAGTTGTGCTCAACCACACAGTAATAAGTGTAAAACCAGTAGAGCACGGAACTAAGTACACAGCCTTGTGGTGCACCTGTGCTGATGGAAATCATGGGGGAGATGGTGCTGCCAATCTGAATTGACTAGGAAGGAAATCCAGGATTGAATTGCAGAAAAAGGTATTGAGGCCGATGTCTTGGAGCTTATTGATTAGAGAGGATAATGGCATTGAATGATGAGCTGCAATCGATAAAACACATCCTGATGTATGGAGCTTTGCTGCCCAGATGTTCCAGGGTTGAGTGAAGAGACAATGAAATGACATTTGCTGTGGACCTGTTGCTCCGGTAGACAAATAGGAGAGGATCCAAATCACTCCTCAAGCAGGAATTGATATGTTTCATCACCAACCTCTCACAACATTTCATCACTGTAGACGTAAGTGCTACTGGCTGATAGTCATCGAGACATGTCGCCACGCTCTTCTTAGGCAACAATATAATCGAAGCCTGCTTGAAGCGCTGCTGAAACAAGAGATTAAAGATCTCTGTGAACACACCAGCCAGTTGATCAGCACAGGTCTGTCCTAAGGAGGCGTTGGGAGACGCAGACACTGAAGTACGAGGAACAGGACAAGGTTTATCAAGAAAGCAAGGAGAGTCAGGAAGAAACGATGCTGGACATGGGCACAGGCCCTGGATGAGACGAGGACACCAGGCCTGGGCTAGGACTCCAAGCTAGAGACTGGACAGCGACCCGGCAACTGGGTCTTGACTCAGGCTCAGACTCCGGATCTAGGCAAGGACAAGACATGGCTACAGGAATAGACATGGAACTCCTGCACAGGACGAGGCACATGGACAGGACGAGAACACAAAGACTTGACTTGGACAGGACGAGGTTCTTGGACTAAGCTTAGACAAGACAAGATTCTAGGACATGGCTTGGACTAGAGGAGGTACTTGGGCGTGGCTTGGACTAGGCGAGGTACGTGGATGTGGCCTGGACTGGACGAGGGATTCCTGGACAGGACGAGGGAACTCCAGCACAGGACAAGGGATCTCCAGCACAGGACGAGGACTCTCGAGCACAGAACAAGGGATCTCCAGCACAGGACAAGGACTCTCCAGCACTCCTGGACTAGGCAAGGAACTCCAGGGCAGGACATGGAACTCCAGGCCAGGACTTGGCTCTTGGACTAGGCTAGGCTCGGCTCCTGGACTTGGCTCGGTTAGGCCCTTGGGTACGGAGCCGGGACTCCTTCTTGGAGCGCAGGGCCAGGACACTTTCTAGGACGCAGGACCGGAACCCTTTCTAGGACACAGGGCCGGGACCCTTTCTAAGACACAGGGCTGGGATGCTTCCACAGGGCCGGGACTCTTTCTAGGACGCAGGACTGCTGAGAATACTTGCCAAGGGAAACTACCGAGGAAAGTGTCGGGGATCCAGATGGGGAGGGGAAAGGAACAGTCCAGTCAGAGAAGCTGAACCTAGGAGCTATTTATGTTGCCAGCCCAAAATGAGAATCAGATGCCTTAATCAAGATGCCCAACGGAACCGGGGAAAACAAGAAAACCCGGTATAAGGATCGACAGACCGTACCGTGAACCAGAATGCGGACTTCACGGACTGGACCATTACAAGGTCTTTAGAACTTAGCAAGGTACTCCAGCTGGGCTAGCTGCTTTTTGTGGATTCAACCTCCTGAAGGTAGCTCACACATCAGCTTCACAGGCTGAAATCGTAAGATCATCGGTAGATGTTGGGGTTTGTGATGACTCCTCCATGTTTTGACTGTCAAAGTAAGCTCAGACGGCATTGAGCTCACCTGAAAGTAAAGGCTTGCCATCTCCCATGCTGCTTGACTTAACCTTGGAAAAGGTGACAGTATTCACGCTCTGCCACAACTGTCAAGCGTCTTTTGTTGATTCAAATTTGGTCTGACATTTCCACTTCGCCTGTAAGATGGCTTTTCAGAGATTGCATCTGGACCTCTTGTAACTTTCTTGGGCACCAGACTTGAAGGCTTCTGACTTGGCACTCAGCTGATTATGGATCTCATGGTTCATCTAGGTCCTCTGATCAGGGAAGACTCTGAATGATTCAGTGAGGACACACTCGTCTACAACTGTTTTAATGAAGTCCATTACAAGGTGCATTCATTCAGATCTACAGATGAGGGCTTGAACATGGCCCAGTCCACTGACTCAAAGCACTCCTGTAGCCACTCCTGTGCCTCCTGTGACCACCTCTTTGTTGTCCTCAACACTGGAGCTTTGCTCTTTCGCCTCCACCTGTAAACATGTAGGAGAAGGTCGGTCAAGTGATCAGATTTACCGAAATGTGGCCTGAACGTGGAAAGGTTGGCATTCCTTATCTTAGTATAATGATGATCTTGTGAGTTGGGACTTCTGATGGTAATTGAGCAGGGTTATCTTCAAACAAGTCTCACTGAAATCTACAACTATGATTTGAAATGCTTTGGGATGGACTGTTTCTTGTTTGGAGATGGTATCATGTAGTATTGTGAGCGCTTGATTATAGTCAGCCGCTGGTGGTCAGGATTATGGAGGAGGACTCCCTAGGTAAGTAGAATTGACAGCATTTGACCATCAGGTGTTCCAAGTCAGGGGAACACATATTCAACAAATCCACCGCATCAAAGTACAAATAAAAGTTTATCATAAAAAGAGATGTGAGTGATTGCCTTGGACATCTTTGTCGAGATTGTAAGAATCTGTAGGCCATTGGTAATGTAGAATACTGCAAGTCCAGTTGACTGTTTTTCCGAAAAGACCAATGGCCGGGGAGCTGCATTGCCTTGGTTCTGTGCAGACGAAGAGATGTTAGAGCTGGCTGTATGCTGCTGGACTTCATACTGGGTTGGGGACTGGTCCCTCCAATCATTTTCCAAACTCCAGTGTTCGCTCTGTGCAAATAAGAGCTGGACCAGGACAACTAAGAGACTTAGGACGTTTTTATTTTTTCTCTCTTGGTGATGATATGCTTTTTCTTGAAATTGTAACCATATATGCTACGTGCCATATGCTGTGTGCTGTTGGGAATGTGTTTTGCATCTTGGCCCAGGAAGAACCCTGTTTCATTAGGCTATATACACGTATGGTTGAATGATAATTGAACTTGGAACTTGAAATTGGTCTTGATGTGTTAGAAACATAGGAACATAGAAAACTTACAACACAATACAGGCCCTTCAGCCCATAAAGCTGTATTGAACATGTCCTTACCTTAGAAATTACAGAGGGTTACCCATAGCCCCCTATTTTTCTGAGCTCCATGTTCCTGTCCAGGAGTCTCTTAAAAGACGCTATTGTATCCACCTCCATCACTGTCACCGGCAGCCCATTCTACACACTCACCACTCTCTGCGTAAAATAATTACCTCTGATATCTCTTCTGTACCTACTTCCAATCACCTTAAAACTGTGCCCTCTCGTGCTAGCCATTTCAGCCCTGGGAAGAAGCCTCTGACTATCCACTCGATCAATGCCTCTCATCATCTTGTACACCTCTATCAGGTCGTCTCTCATTCTCCATCGCTCCAAGGAAAAAAGGCCGAGTTCACTCACCCTGATCTCATAAGGCATGCTCCCCAATCCAGAAATCATCCTTGTAAATCTCCTCTGCACCCTTTCTATGGTTTCCACATCCTCCCTGTAGTGAGGCAACCAGAATTGAGCACAATACTCCAAGTGGGGTCTGACCAGGGTCCTATATAGCTGGAACATTACCTCTCAGCTCCTAAACTCAATCCCACGATTGATGAAGGCCAATGCACTGTAAGCCTTCTTAGCCATAGAATCAACCTATGAACTCAAACCCTAAGATCCCTCTGATCCTCCACACTGCTAAGAGTCTTACCCTTAATACTATATTCTGTCATCATATTTGACCTACCAAAATGAACCACCTCACACTTATCTGGGTTGAACGCCATCTGTCACTTCTCAGCCCAGTTTTGCATCCTATCAAAGTCCCGCTGTAAACTCTGACAGCCCTCTTCAAATGTTCATAAATCCTGACTCTCAGGATCTTCTCTATCAGCTTATCAACCACTGAAGAAAAACTCAGTGGTCTATAATTTCCTGGACTTTCTCTACTCACTTTCTTGAATAATGGAATAACATCCGCAACCCTCCAAGATCATTGCCAGAGGCTCAGCAATCACCTCCCTCACCTCCCACAGTAGCTGGGGTACATCTTATCCGATCCCGGTGACTTATCCAGCTTGATGCTTTCTAAAAGCTCCAGCACACCCTCTTTCTTAATATCTACATGCTCAAGCTTTTCAGTCTGCTGCAAGTCATCCCTACAATCACCAAGATCCTTTTCCGTAGTGAATGCTGAAGCAAAGTACTCATTAAGTACCTCTGCTATCTCCTCTGTTTCCATACACACTTTTCCACTGTCACACTTGATTGGTCCTATTCTCTCACATCTTATCCTCTTGCTCTTCACATACTTGTAGAATGCCTTGGGGTTTTCCTTAATCCTGTCTGCCAAGGCCTTCTCATGGCCCCTTCTGGGTCTCCTAATTCCTTTCTTAAGTTCCTTCTTGCTAGCCTTATAATCGTCTAGTTCTCTATCATTACCTAGTTTTTGAACCTTTTGTAAGCTCTTCTTTTCTTCTTGGCTAGATTTACAACAGCCTTTGTACACCACGATTCCTGTACCCTACCATCCTTTCCCTGCCTCATTGCAATGTACCTATGCAGAACTCCACGCAAATATCCCCTGAACATTTGCCACATTGCTTCCGTACATCTCCCTGAGAACATCTGCTCTCAATTTATGCTTACAAGTTCTTGCCTGATAGCCTCATATTTCCCCTTCCTCCGATTAAACGCTTTCCTAACTTGTCTGTTCCTATCCCTCTCCAATGCTATGGTAAAGGAGATAGTATTGTGATCACTGTCTCCAAAATGCTCTCCCACCGAAAGATCTGACACCTGACCAGGTTCATTTCCCAATACCAGATCAAGTACAGCCTCTCCTCTTGTAGGTTTATCTACATATTGTGTCAAGAAACCTTCTCGAACACACCTGGCAATATTCAAAGACCCATGTAAAGTTCAGTCAAAAGTTTGGAGATGCAGAGGCTTATGGAAGGAATTATAGTGGGATCTTGATGGCTGAGGTGCAGATCACCAGGAAAGGGTTTCAGGATTGGATCTGGCTTGGTAGACTCTGCGAAGGGTGGGATATTATACAACAGAGTTATGGCAGCAAAGCAACGGTAATGGCCTCCAGTTCTGTGGCCTGATAACCCTCCCTCCCAGGGATACTGGGAAACATCCAAGGATGGGAGTTGGAATTTCTTCTAGGAGCTGATACTCCAGAACCACTCTGCTGCATTGTCCTATACTCAAAGGAGAGTAATGCTCTCTGTAAGGTGTGCGCGTGTACACATCTTTTGCTACCTGTGCACAATGGAATTTAAGCTGCACACAAAATGTTGTCACACTCTACCACATTGGCATATTAAATATATTTCACGTTTGTATACAGAGTGCATCTGTCAACCAATGACTCATTCTGTACTTCAAATTCAGACCTAAAAGCTGTACTGTCTATGAAGCTTCTTTTGGTGGAATAGCTCAGCTGAAAGCATTGTGATGCTTTTTCCATTGTATTAGTGATCAAAGAGTTTTACATCCACTTAAAAATTCACTGTGCACATGTTGATATCACTGGCAAAAAATTGCACAACTCAACATTTTTGTGCACAGTGGTCATCACAAATTACAGGGAGCATTGATGAGGAGGCATCAGGCATACCCCATACAGAATTATTCTATTTTATCTTTCATAGATCACAACATTGGATCTTTTACCGAAATCCCAGCCCCATCCAAATCTAGTTATTTTATCCCCTTGATCAACAGCTGCTTCTCTTCCTTTCTTATTTATGCCTGTACCTCGCTTCCATAAAGTAAAGCTACTTTGCCTTATTGTCAAGATTATTTGCAAGATGTTGGAAGGAGCAGATAAGTTCCTCTCAACTTCATACTCCTGGAGATCCATTGCCTGTCTCTCATTGACTCTTTCTGAGACCTATCTACAGCCTCTGTTTAAGTAAGTAGCACACCAAATTATTTCACAATTGCCTGAGAGAACCAATTTTCCATTATCAAGAGCTTGCTCTACTTTCTTTTCTTTTTTCCCCTATGACCAGGCCAGGTATGTCTTCCTGTTGAATTATTTTTTTAAATTCGGTTCGTGAAAGGAATCATTATACTGACTCATTAGCATTTTGATGTGAAATGCTGGCACTCCCGAGCACTTTGATGACTGTACTGGAGGGACACATTTGCCAGATCAGTCTTGCCAAAGCAATGGGACTAGCAAAGACCCTGGACAAACCAAGGACACCAGCCCTAGAGTGGGTAGCTGACAAGTTCCCCAGCCCAGGAAGTATGAAGCAGCAGACTCATTTGTCCAGAGCAGGTAAAGTGATGAGCTAGCCAGATCAGAACAGGCAAATGTTGGGGCTTCCGTGGGGGGTCAGTGGTCCTGGTGATCTGTCAGGACAGTGAAAGGGGTGTTTGGAAATCTAGGGTCACCCGGATTATTAATTCTGCTCCAAAAATAATGTAAAAATATATTACCATTCCTGAAGAATGTTTTGCTTTGGCCATTTAAGACCAAAAACCAATCATGGGTGACCTTGTAGGGCAGATGTTCTGCTCACTGATGCTAACAGTTCAATACAGGAGGTCCTGCCCTTTCCCCAGAGGAATGGCTATGAAAGAGCACAAACTGTGATGCTACCATTAACATTGCGTAATCCAGCCCCGATGTGACAGGGCTCTTGTGACATTATCACACAGTGGGATCTCTAAGGACATCATCCTGCCTTTGATGAAGACACTTCTTCCAGCATGGGGAGCAGCCAGTATACAAATTTGCTATGTTAAGTGTATCTAGTACAGATCCTGTGTAACCTACCAAATGCATGGAGCATTCTTTCATTCAATCACACCCTCACTCTATGATAGCCAGTTAAAAAGCTGTACAGCACAGAAACAGGCCAATCGGCCCACAATGTCTATGCTCTACATCAGTGTTTCTCAACCGTTCTTTTGGCCACGGCCCCCTTAGCAGCTCTTCTCAGGTTCCAGGGCCTCCCTTTCAAACAGGGATACAACACGAACAGATAGACAGAAAGTCATTTATTATTGAACACCAAGAAAACTTGACCATTCCGACATACTACACAAAACTTAAAAAAAGACTGTATGAAATTAAACATCTATCAAACCTAACGCGATCCTTGAGCTTGGTGCTTTTCTGCAAGTTTCATGATATCCGGCTCCAAATTGGACAATAACATTCGGAAGTCACCTCTTGTAATATCAATTCTGTTGCTGGATTTTGTCAAGGAAACTACCTTTCAGAATTCGCTCTCAACCAAATATGTTGAGGGAAAGGCAATAAAAAATCTTTGGGCTTTTTCCCACAGTGCTGTAAATTTATTCCGCAGATTACTCTTGATCCAAATATCTTTTTGAAACTGACTGAACTGACAACGCGCAGTTATTTCACTCTGAAGATCAATCAAACTGTCTTGAATTTCTGCCTCAACTTGGGTGGGTTGTACTTCAAATGGATTCAAAATGCAATCCGGGATACTGAGGTTTAACAGGTCATTAAATCTTTCTTGCATATCCTTGTGCAGCTGCCTGAGATGTTTCACATAAACTGTAAGGTCATCGTCCTTCAGTGCCTTTGCGATCCTCTTCAGGTTTGGAAATTGTAAGAATTCCCAACCTTCTATATTGTGGGAATAGACTTCGAGTTTCTTAAGGAAAGAAACAATGGTTTCCTTACATAGAAACATAGAAAATATGTGCAGGAGTAGGCCATTCGGCCCCTTGAGCCTGCACCGCCATTTATTATGATCATGGCTGATCATTCAACTCAGAACCCTGCACCAGCCTTCCCTCCATACCCTCTGATCCCCGTAGCCACAAGGGCCATATCTAACTCCCTCTTAAATATAGCCAATGAACTGGCCTCAACTGTTTCCTGTGGCAGAGAATTCCACAGATTCACCACTCTCTATGTGAACAAGTTTTTCCTAATCTCAGTCCTAAAAGGCTTCCCCTTTATCCTCAAACTGTGACCCCTCGTTCTGGACTTCCCCAACATCGGGAACATTCTGAAAAGGTCCCGTTTATTCCCACTCTTTGCTTCCTGTCTGCTAACGAATTCTCTATCCACATCAATACCTTATCCCCAATACCGTGTGCTTTAAGTTTGCACACTAATCTCCTGTGTGGGACCTTGTCAAAAGCCTTTTGAAAATCCAGATATACCACATCCACTGGTTCTCCCCTATCCACTCTACTAGTTACATCCTCAAAAAATTCTATGAGATTCGTCAGACATGATTTTCTTTTCACAAATCCATGCTGACTTTGCCCGATGATTTCACCGCTTTCCAAATGTGCTGTTATCACATCTTTGATAACTGACTCCAGCAGTTTCCCCACCACCGACGTAAGGCTAACCGGTCTATAATTCCCCGGTTTCTCTCTCCCTCCTTTTTTAAAAAGTGGGGTTACATTAGCCACCCTCCAATCCTCAGGAACTAGTCCAGAATCTAACGAGTTTTGAAAAATTATCACTAATGCATCCACTATTTCTTGGGCTACTTCCTTAAGCACTCTGGGATGCAGACCATCTGGCCCTGGGGATTTATCTGCCTTTAATCCCTTCAATTTACCTAACACCACTTCCCTACTAACATGTATTTCGCTCAGTTCCTCCATCTCACTGGACCCTCTGTCCCCTACTATTTCTGGAAGATTATTTATGTCCTCCTTAGTGAAGACAGAACCAAAGTAATTATTCAATTGGTCTGCCATGTCCTTGCTCCCCATAATCAATTCACCTGTTTCTGTCTGTAGGGGACCTACATTTGTCTTTACCAGTCTTTTCCTTTTTACATATCTATAAAAGCTTTTACAGTCAGTTTTTATGTTCCCTGCCAGTTTTCTCTCAAAACCTTTTTTCCCCTTCCTAATTAAGCCCTTTGTCCTCCTCTGCTGAACTCTGAATTTCTCCCAGTCCTCAGGTGAACCACTTTTTCTGGCTAATTTGTATGCTTCTTCTTTGGATTTGATACTATCCCTAATTTCTCTTGTCAGCCACGGGTGCACTACCTTCCTTGATTTATTCTTTTGCCAAACTGGGATGAACAATTGTTGTAGTTCATCCATGCAATCCTTAAATGCTTGCCATTGCATATCCACCGTCAATCCTTTAAGTGTCATTTGCCAGTCTATCTTAGCTAATTCACATCTCATACCTTCAAAGTTACCCCTCTTCAAGTTCAGAACCTTTGTTTCTGAATTAACTTTGTCACTCTCCATCTTAATGAAGAATTCCACCATATTATGGTCACCGTTACCCAAGGGGCCTCTCACGACAAGATTGCTAATTAACCCTTCCTCATTGCTCAAAACCCAGTCCAGAATAGCCTGCTCTCTAGTTGGTTCCTCGACATGTTGGTTCAAAAAACCATCCTGCATACATTCCAAGAAATCCTCTTCCTCAGCACCTTTACCAATTTGGTTCACCCAATCTACATGTAGATTGAAGTCACCCATTATAACTGCTGTTCCTTTATTGCACACATTTCTAATTTCCTGTTTAATACCATCTCCGACCTCACTACTACTGTTAGGTGGCCTGGACACAACTCCCACCAGCGTTTTCTGCCCCTTAGTGTTATGCAGCTCTACCCATATCGATTCCACATCCTCCCGGCTAATGTCCTTCCTTTCTATTGCGTTAATCTCTTCTTTAACCAGCAACGCCACCCCACCTCCCCTTCCTTCATGTCCATCCCTCCTGAATATTGAATATCCCTGAACGTTGAGCTCCCATCCTTGGTCACCCTGGAGCCATGTCTCTGTGATCCCAACTATATCATAATCATTAATAACAATCTGCACTTTCAATTCATCCACCTTGTTACAAATGCTCCTTGCATTGACACACAAAGCCTTCAGGCGCTCTTTTACAACTCTCTTAGCCCTTATACAATTATGTTGAAAAGTGGCCCTTTTTGATGTTTGCCCTGGATTTGTCGGCCTGCCACTTTTACTTTTCTCCTTACTACTTTTTGCTTCTACCCTCACTTTACACCCCTCTGTCTCTCTGCACTGGTTCCCATCACCCTGTTGTGAACTAACCTCCTCTCGCCTAGCCTCCTTAATTTGATTCCCACCCCCCAACCATTCTAGTTTAAAGTCACCTCAGTAGCCCTCGCTAATCTCCCTGCCAGGATATTGGTCCCCCTAGGATTCAAGTGTAACCCGTCCTTTTTGTACAGGTCACGCCTGCACCAAAAGAGGTCCCAATGATCCAAAAACTTGAATCCCTGCCCCCTGCTCCAATCCCTCAGCCACGCATTTATCCTCCACCTCATCGCATTCCTACTCTCACTGTCGCGTGGCACAGGCAGTAATCCCGAGATTACTACCTTTGCGGTCCTTTTTCTCAACTCCCTTCCTAGTTCCCTATATTCTCCTTTCAGGACCTCTTCCCTTTTCCTACCTACGTCACTGGTACCTATATGTACCACGACCTCTGGCTCCTCACCCTCCCACTTCAGGATATCTTGAACACGATCAGAAATATCCCGGACCCTGGCACCAGGGAGGCAAACTACCATCTCTGGACTGCGTCCACAGAATCGCCTATCTGACCCTTTACTATTGAGTCCCCTATCACAACTGCCTCCTCTTCCTTTCCCTACCCTTCTGAGCTACAGGGCCGGACTCTGTGCCGGAGGCACGGCCACTGTCGCTTCCCCCGGGTAAGCTGTCCCCCAGAACAGTACTCAAACAGGAGTACCTATTGTTAAGGGGCACAGCCACCGGGGTACTCTCTATTACCTGACTCTTCCCCTTCCCCCTCCTAACCGTGACTCACTTGTCTGCCTCCTTACAATCTATGAGGTTACTGTTTTTGCCCTGTAAGGTCTTGTTTAAACATATGCTAAGTATTCCACTGAAAACTGCGGACACTTTTTTTCACCAAGGAACTCATGGGTAGAATTATTTCTGAAAATAATAAGCGTGGGAAATACAAATAAATTACTGACAAAAAATGCTGTCACCTGGAGCCAGGGACTTCTTTATCGGTGACTTCATATGCAGGAATAAACACTTTTCACAACCTACCTTAATGTATAACATATCCAAACACGTATACTTTAAAGTTACTAGGCTAAAAAAGGCCTAGCAAGACATGCTGATCTTCGGAGAATGAAGTATGGCGATAATGGATACGGGAACCCTTGATTGAATACGTTGACCCGGTGCAGTCTGATTCACGACTGACCCTGAAGTGAGGCTGTGTCGGAGGAGCTTAAGCAATGAATTTACCAGATGTGCCGAATTCAAACGGTGTGTTGGAAAGATATTATAAATAGGAGGGAAACGATTGACTGCAGTAAAGGTTGCTGCTTCGATATTTCATCGGTTCAGTTACCATAAACCCTTGGAGCTCCCCTTCTCACAGTTTTCAGTCGGTGGCCCCCTTCAAATGTGCCAGGACCCCCAAGGGGGTCATATGGTGCCCGTTGAGAATGGCTGCTCTACATCATGCCTATCTACACTAATCCTATTTGTCTGCATTAATTGCATATCCCTCAATGCCCTGTTCATTCAAAGGTTCATTTATTATCAATGTATATATGCAGAATGCAACTCTGAGATTTCTCTTCTCCAGATAGACATGAAATACAGAAAAATCGTGCAGTCAGTGAAAACAAGCCATCAACCCCCCCTCCACCTGCCACACAAAAAGTAAAGGAAACAAAAGCTTGCAAACCCCAAACCCCGCAACCCCACCCTTGGACAAAAACTAACAGATTGCCCAACTGGAAAATGACAGCTGGAACATCAAACCGCAAACCCCAATCCCTTCCCTCACAAAAAAACTAACATATCACCCAGATTGCCCACCCTGAAAAACAGCAACAAGAACATCAGACCCCAAATCCCCACCCCCCACACATAAAAATACTAATCTATTGCCCACTGGAGGCTAACCTTTAGGACTCCCAAGTCGCTTTGCACCTCTGCATTTTGAATTCTCTCCCCATCTAAATAATAGTCTGCCCATTTATTTCTTCCACCAAAGTGCACGACCATACGCTTTCCAACATTGTATTTTATTTACCACTTCTTTGCCCTTTCCCCTAAACTATCTAAGCCTCTCTGCAGGGTCTCTGTTTCCTCAACATTACCCGCTTGTCCACTTACCTTTGTATCATCGGCAAATTTAGCCACAAATCCATTAATCCCATAGACCAAATCATTGACATACATCTTAAAAGGCAGCAGTCCCAACACCAACCTTTGTGGAACTCCACTAGTAACCGGCAGCTAGCCAGAATAGGATCCCTTTATTCCCACTCTCTGTTTTCTGCCATTCAACCAATGCTCCACCCATGCTAGTAACTTCCCTGTAATTCCATGGGTTCTTACCTTCCTAAGCAGCCTCATGTGCAGCACCTTGTCAAAGGCCTTCTGAAAATCCAAGTACCCCACATTTATTGCATCTCATTTGTCTACCCAGCTTGTAATGTCCTCAAAAATTTGCAGAAGGTTAGTCAGGCAGGATTTTCCTTTCAGGAAACCATGCTGCCTTTGGCCTATCTTGTCATGTGCCTCCAGATACTCTGTAATCTCATCCCTAACAATCGATTCCAACAACTTCCCAACTACTGGTGTCAGGCTAACAGGTCTGTAGTTTCCTTTCTGCTGCCTCCCACCCTTCTTAAATAGCGGGGTAACATTTGTAATTTTCCAGTCATCTGGTATGATGCCAAAATCTATCGATTCTTGAAAGATCATCGCTAATGCCTCCGCAATCTCTCCAGCTACTTATTTCAGAACCCGAGGGTGCATTCCATCAGAGAAACAGTGAAAAGAATATCTGACCCCAAACCCCCAGCACACCAATCAGCAACAAGATATAATGTACAAAAACACAGGGAGCAGAACATGGAGCTGAAAGTACCTGTACACTACTATCTCTACTCAGGCCTAGGGGGCCAGGGTCGGGCAAAACAGGCAAGGTACCTGTACAGAATACTCTGAAATATTGTTACTACCCTGCCTCCACCTGCTTTACTGGTAGCTCCTTCCAAGTACCAACTGCTCTTTGTGTAAAAAGTTTACCCCTCAAATCCCCCTTAGATCTTCTCCATTTCACCTTAAATCTAGGCAGCCTCCACCATAAGAAACAGACTTTGGCTATCTCTCCTATCTGTTGGCATTGTGCTGAGGTGCGTGCTTTTCAGATTTCAGAAGCTTTTATAACATAATCATTATCACTTACAAGGTTAGGCCACTTATGTGAAGCATATATCTATAAATAGATCTAGCCTACAATCTTGCTGATTCTCAAGAATATCACAATATATGACAAATACCACCATCCTGTTATTTCATTCAGTTCCAACCTGGCTCGAAGTTAAAGCTAAAACTAATTGCTGGCTTCTGAAGTGAATTCTGCATCAGCAGACCTTCCACTTAAGTCAATGATAAATTAAACGTCTTTTTTTGCATTTACTACATGATGGAATCTAAGACATTGACATTGATCATAATTATAATACAATATCGGGGAATAGTTGCACATTTGTTTGAAGTTGTCTTTCCCGGGTATAAATTCTCATTGCTGCCCAAGTTATTGAACCACATGAGTCAATAACTATCAACCTCACTGATTATAATTCATAAGGACAATAAACTGTGGCTGGTAGACTCAGTAGAAAATAAAGTGTTGAGTTATTCAGATGTGATGGATATTCACTTCTTGGTAATGTTTGCTTTCCTTCCTTTCTAAATACAGCTGCCACTTGAAAGATCATAAATAGATGTAAGTAATTTTCCAACTAACAGTTTACTTAGTTTGTGGTCATAAAAGGAAGTCAGTCATCAGCTCTTAAAAAGTACATGGACAGCAATAATCAGCATGAAGTTAAAAAACACAGCTTTGCAAACAAGTTGTGTATTTTGCAGACACTCTGTGTAGAAGCAGATACTAGCTTATTGCACCTGCTTTATTGTTTCTCAAGGCGTAGTACATGAAAAAGGGTTGTTTAATTTGAGTTGTTTCAAAGAGACCAGCTGACTCTTAAGTTGCTTAGTTCAAGGAAGCTCGCAGACAGATGGTATCATCGTTTAGCATATTAAATAAACTGTGCATTTATAGTTTGAAGGCTTTATGTTCTCAGGGAGGTTCACTTTACAGCATTGAGAAATATGAACATTAAGCTGTGCTCTGTGTCTCCAGAAACGTTTTCAGTCTGTTTGTAATGAACAGATATCTAAAGAAGTATCATATGTATTCTATTGCCTGCTACAGACCTCCATGAGAATCGCTATAGGAAGAGGTGAACAAGAAAACCAAAAAAGGAGAAAATGCACTGGAATTTGGGAGCAACTTAGGCTGAAGCCCTTCAGGCCAGTTCTCCCTTCGTTCTTGCTGGCATATGTCCATTCACTTGAAAATAACTGGACTACTTGCCTCTGAGACTGAACCAGTGAGAGAAAAACATCTGTGCACTCATTAATATGGATTTCACAGCTTCGTGGATCCATCCCAGACACGGCTATCCAGCTGGAGGGGCTGGAGTGCGTTTTAGGCTGACAGGAATCCAGGAATCTCAGGCAAGACTCAGGGTGGCGGTATCTGTATTTATATAAATAAGAACTGGTGCACAGACACTTTAGCGCTGGCATCTCACTGTTCACTGATAATTGAGTTCACACTTGTGAAGTGCAGACATTTTATGTACTGATGGAGTTCACTACAATTGCGTTGGTAGCTGTATATGTTTGTCCTCCTCTCCGAATGCCGAGCTCCACAGTGCCATTGGAGACTTTCAAATCAAACATCCTAATGGTATTTTCATTACTGCAGGCAACTTTAACCTAAAGACCGCCCTGCCTAAATTCCACCAGCATGTTGATTTTGCTACCAGATGTGAAAACACACCAGACCTGGTTTAGACTAACATGCCAAGTGCAGATAAAGCAGTCCCTCGACCCCACATTGGATTCTCAGATCACTTACCTGTCATGTTAATTCCAGCATACAAACCACTGATCAAATGGGTCAAACCAGTTGTAAAGGTGGTGAAAACCTGGTCTGAGGGTGCAATCTCAGCACTGCAGGACTGCCTTGATAATACGAACTGGAGAATGTTCAGGGAGGTTGTTATTATGGAGGAATATGTGGATTCTGTGACCAACTACCTAGAGAGGCGTACTCAGAACGTTGCCATCATGTAACTCATCTGGCTGAGGGCAAATCAGAAGCCATGGCTTACTGCATAGATCTGTGTACAGCTGAGGGATCGGGATGCTCCCTTTAGATTGGGAGAAGCAACAGCTCTCCGGGAAGCAGGAGCTGCGCTTTCCCGCTCCATCAGGAAGGTGAAATGGGAAGCACTCTCAGCGAATTTACAGCCACTGTTACGATACCAGAGACACGAGGTGCATGTGGCAGGGAATTCAGAGGATTACAGACTACAAATCTACCCTGCACATGAGTGACCAGGATGCTTCACTCGCTGAGAGGCCGAATGTCTTCTACGCCTGGTTTGCTGCACAGAACAAAGTGCTGGCAAGGAGAGCACCCCTCCCCCAGGGAAGCAGACACTCCATCTGGCTGAAGCTGAGGAGCTGTGGAGCCCGATAATATACTAGGTTGGCTTTTGAAAAAAAGCACAGCACAAAACCCTGTAATAAAGTACTGTATAACTTATATTTTCTTGACTTAGAAGCTTGAGGGTCTTCTAAGGACAGAAGCAAACATCTCTTGTCAGTTGTTTTGTGACAGTGATGTTACTAATATACATCATCTAACCTCCAATAGTTTTAACTACATGTGGATGTGGTCGCTAAATAGGGCAGCATTTTCTCTTTCTGCTTCTATGTACTCACACATTTCTTTGGCTACATTAGCATTTATTCCCTTTTCATTTTTTTGCCCTTGAGGACGTGCTGATAAATGACAACCATGAACTGCTTCAGTCCTTCTGGAGAAGGTGGTGCTGCTGGATGGGATTCCAGAATTTAGACACCGTGACAATGAAGCAGCAGCAACGTATTTTCATGATAGATCAGTGTGTGTCTAAGAGAGGTGATTAGAAGAGGCAATGCTCCCCCTGTATTTACTGATCTTGTGCTGTTGACTAATGGGGTTTTGGGAGTTAATGTAGTTCATTTTGTAGGCAGTGTACTAGAGTGTCTTGCTGGTGGAGAAATTAAATCCTTCTATTAATGACCATAAACACACTGATATTTTTCCTTAAATGCTGGTAAAAAGTACAGAATTATTAGAGGTACTCCCCAAGAGGTGCAGTTTAGGGATGTAATGCCCTGGTAAAAGTGTCATTGCTAATGTAATGGTCTTTCTGTGGAAGCAGTGTTTGGGTTATGGTTAGAGATAACGGGTACTTTGGAATGTGAGCCATCCAATCAGGGGAGCAGGGTTTTCTTTGTGTGCCTGATACCGGTGGGAGCTGGGGTCTTTGTTCGGCGGGAGATGAAGAGAGAAGACGCTGGAAAGAAATGGTCGTAGGACTTGACCCGAAGGGGGAACATGATTTTATGGAGGAAGGTGCAGAGGTCTATTGAGGATCAGTGAATATGACTTTTGGAAGAGTTAAGCACCAAAGTGTGCACATTTCACTATTTAATTATAATGGGCCCTTTTGTTTTTTTTTCTTTATTTTCTTTACTAATCCTTTAGTTAATTTAGCAATCATAAATATAATTCCTTTAATTATATGCAATGTGCTGGTTGTTAGTTCTTGGCACCGAGTTGTAACAGGGTAGCAAATTGCATGGCATCTGCACAAACCGGGGCTTGTGGTGGGAAAGCCGTCCCAATTTCATGGATTTGGCGGGACCGGAGTGTGTATTCCTTAGACTTACCCCAAAGGCCCCCAAGGAAACTGGGGTATGCCATTGCAATCCCCGTAGATATCATAGAGGTCACAGAGCATTGCAGCATTAATATCTAATCCAAGCCAGCCTGGTTTTCTGCCTAGTCCCGTTTACCTGCATCCAGTCTATAGCCCTCTTTTCTTTCTTTCTTTTCAAATCTTTTTATTGTTATATTATACAGGAAAAATAATATGAGTACATTGAAGTAACAACACTTACAATGCCTCAAAAACAAAACATTATCTTAAAGACTGAAAAAAAATTTTGAGATAACAAAAAAAACTAAGCAGAAAAGTGAGAAAAAAAAACCCATTATGTGTACAAACCCGGAGTCATGAGTCATACAAAAAGCTTCTAAAAATAAACATCAAACCGCCAGTAAGAAAAGAAAATATACTAAAAGATTTACAATTAGATCGTGGAAAAATTATATCAATTAACTCAAATGATAATAATGAGCAAATGAGCCCTGTCTTTTCTCAAAATCAAATAGCCCTCTATACCTCTCTCAACCATGTACCTATCTAAACTTCTCCTAAATGTTAATGTTATGTATATTAATAGGAGATTCTGCAGATGTTGGAAATCCAGAGCAACACACACAAAATTCTGGAGGAACTCCGCACTCCCCTGCCCCCACCTTCTTAGTCTGGCTTCTTCCCATTGCATTCCAGTCCTGATGAAGAGTCTTGTCCAAAATGTCAACTGTTTATTTCTCTCCATAGCTACTGTGTGACCTGCTGAGTTCCTCCAGAATTTTGTGTGTGTTCCCTTTAAATATTTCTCCTTTCACTCTAAAACAATGACCTCTGGACCTGGTCTCATCCAGCCTAAGGGAAAAAAAAGCCAGCATGCATTCACCTTATCTATATACTTCATAATTTTGTATACCTCTGTAAAATTTCCCCTCATTCACCTGCACTCCAGGGAATAAAGTCTTATTCCAATCAACCTTTCACTCTAACTCAAGTCCTCAAGACCCAGCAACATCTGTATAAATTTTCCCCGCAGTCTACAAGCTTAGTGCTATATTTCCTGTAGGTAGGTGAACCAGAACAGCACACAAAACTCTAAGTTTGGCCTCACCAACATCTTATACAACCTCAACATAACATCTCCTCTGCTCAGCGATTTATGAAGGTCTATGTGCCAAAAGCACTATTTGCGACCCTGTCTACCTGTGATGCCATTTTCAAGGAATATAGATCTGTATTCCCAGGTCCGTTTACTCTACCACACACATCAGTGCCCTATCGTTCACTCTAAGAGTGCCGTTTTGTCTGCATTAATTTTTACCTGCCATTTTTCAGTCCAATTTGCCAGGTGGTGCAGATCACCTTGCCAGTTTTGATAGTCTCCCTCACCGTCCGATGTTGGTGGCATCCACAAATTTGCTGATCCAGTTTACCACATTCTTATCTAAATCATTGATATAGATGACAAACATCAACCGAGCCAGCACCAATCCTTGTGGCACACCATTATTCAAAGGCCTCCAATCAGAGAGGCAATCATATACTACCACTCTCTGGTTTCTCTTATTAAGCCATTGCTGAATCCAATTGACTGTTTTATCTTGAATGCCAAGTGGCTTAACCTTCTTGATCAGCCCTCTAATGTGGGACTTTGTCAACGGTCTTGCTAAAGTCCATATCGACAACAACCACCACCTTTACTTCATTAATCTTCTTGGTAACCTTCCTGAAAATCTTTATAAGCTTGATTAGACATGAACTACCACACACAAAGCCATGTTAACTATCACTAACCTGGTCCTGTCTATCCAATAGAGTACTCTGTCCCTTAGAATACCATCTAATAATGTATCCACAACTGACATAAGTCACGGGCCTATAATTTTTTAGTTTATTCTTAGAGATTTCTTTGAACAATGCAACAACATTAGCTAACCTCCAATCCCCCGGCACCTCACCCATGCCTGAGGACCTTTTAAATACTTCTGCCCAGGCCCCTGAAATTTTGAACTAGCCTCCCACAAGGCCCAAGGAGAAAACTCATCAAGATTTGAGAATATATCCAGTCTAATTCACCTCAAGAGAGCAGACCTCTGTTTCCGTAATACGGATATTGTTCTATGATCTCCATTCTTTTTTCCTCAGTTCTGTGGACTCTGTGTGTGTCTCCCAAGTAAATACTGACACAAAAAAATCATTTAATGTCGCCTCCATCTCTTTCAGCTCCATGCATACCATGGCACACTGATCTTCAAGAGGAGCAATTTTGTCCCTTGTGGTAATTTGTTCTTAATATACTGGAGCTACAGAAGCCCTTGAGGTTCTGTTTCACCTTCCACTCCATGTCCTCTTTTAGCCCTCCTGATTTCTCTCTTAAATGTTTTCTTGCAGCTCTTGTACTCGAGTGCCTCATTTGATTCCTGATATGCACCTGACTTGTTCATTCTGTATGGAGGAAAGGCCTTGACAAGTTGGGAGGTGAATCACTCATTGCAGAGTGATGCCAAATGTCAGAGTCACAGAATGCTATGGCACAGAAACGGCACCCTTCAGCCCATCCAGTCTATCCTAATCCCAACCTAGGCCCATCTATCTGTACCCAGACCATATCCCTCCAAACCCCTCTCGTCCATGTACCTATCCAAACTTCTCTCCACTTTTACAGCTGAAACCATATCTACCAGTTCTACCGGCAGCTCGTCCACATTTTGCACACCCACTGAGTGAAGAGGGAGGCATGGTGAGTACAGCAATTATCTTACACCACCAGAGATCTGGGTTCAGTTGTGACCTTAGGTGCTACCTGTGCACAGCTTTCAGGCTCTCCCTAGGATCGTGAGAGTTTCCTCTGGATGCCCCAGTTAAGTTACCTCCCATATCCCAAAAGACTCGCAGGTTGGTGGGTTAATTGGCCATGAAAAACTGCTGCTCATGTGAAGGTGAGTTGTGGAGCCTAGAGGGAATTGGATGAGGGAAGAATGCAAAATGAGATTGCTGGTTGATGGTCGATGTGGACTCTCTGGCCTGTCTTATGCTTTATGACTCTGCTCTAGCTTGTGGTGATGTCAGACGGTTGTAGGCTGAGGACTCATCAGAGGTCATGCCATGTACTGGTGTCAAGAGAAAGTGAATTAATATAAAAAAAAGCTGCATAAAACATCTGTTGGGCCATTGTCTACAGTTCAGATCACTACAGCACTAGAATGGTGTGATAACATTGTAGAAGGGAAAGAGAGATTTAGAAGAATATTGTAGGATTGAAGAGTGAGATTTGAGTAGTTTTTGTTGTGAAAAAGAGATCTCAATGGAAATTTAGCTGAAGTGTGTAAAATCATGAGAGGTCCTGACAGGAAAAAGGTCATTTTACCTTCAGTAGAATGGGATAGTGAAGAGGACACATATTAAAGTTACTTCCTAGGAAAGTTAGAGCAGATCAGTGGAAATTATTGTAGTAGGCATTTGGTCCATAATGACAAACAAGGAAGCTCGCTAACTCAACAACCGTTTTACTGTAATAAACACAAAACAGACCAGGCACGATGACCTGGAGAGTGAACCCAGCCAGTCTCATATAGACGAGGGAGGTGACCATCATAGACCCTGGTTACAGATAGGGTAATCCACAAATACACAAGCAAGTAACTGTATAACCCAAGCGAAAATGTAAGAATAAATAAACTGGAACTTCCAACCATAATCCCACAAAAGCATTTTAATACAAGAACAATAAACAGGGCTAGTTGTTAGAAATGCAAGGGCAGGCTGTCAACCATGCCACCTCCCCACCCCCCCCCCCACCCCAGAGTGTCACACTGCCCCCACCCGAGGGGTCAGCCATCCTTGGCAACCCCAGAGTCCATATCAAAGTCTAAAAGTCCCAGTGGGTGTTGACTCTGCCGCCTGTTTGTGTGAGGCCAGAGGCAGGGCAGCTGGAGTGTCACTTCCTTCCCAGCCTTGCTGGGTTAGTGGTGGCCCAGGGTGCCAGTCAATGCAGCACAACTGCCTTCCGCCGCTCTGAAAACCGCACCCAATATACCACATCGAAGATGCAGTCGAGCACCTCTCCCGGCATGTCCTAGTGGTTTTCCAGCTTGGAGGATAGTCCCTGCTTCTGGGAGAGGCAGCAGACCCATACTGGGACCCAGTGGTGCAGTGCTAGCTGGAGCACACTGGAGCGCGTCCAGCACATCTTTAAGAAAAAAGCTGAAATAAACAAGCTAATTAATTAGGTGCCACCCTGGGTGATTTGAGTATCTCAGAAGCTGCTGATCTCCTCGGATTTTTACGCACAACAGACTCTGGAATTTACAAAGAGTGGTGCCAAAGACAAAAAAACATCCAGCGAGTGGATTTAACAAGATGTTTTCGCTCACAGAACGGGTTTATTATAACAATCTGATATCCGCATTCCCCAGTTTTGACCTCTCATTTTCAACATCCTGTATATCCAGTTCAATCCAAACATCGCTTCAAAGAATCCTGTCATGTCATGTTGAAACTGGGCAAATAGTAAGACACCAAGTGGGGCAATCTTAAGAAGGAGGTTACCTGGAGAATGACAAGTAACTAACCAAAGTCTTGAGTAACTAACCAAGGAGATGAATTATTGCTGAGGAAGAGGAAACAGCAGGAGAAACTGTCATACCTGGAAGAATGCAAACACAAGGAAATCTGCAGATGCTGGAAATTCAAGCAACACACATAAAATGCTGGTGAACGCAGCAGGCCAGGCAATATCTATAGGAAGAGGTACAGTCAACGTTTTGGACCAAGGTACGTCGACTGTACCTCTTCCTATAGATGCTGCCTGGCCTGCTGAATTCCACCAGTATTTTGTGTGTGATATCTGGAAGAATATTCAGGCAAGGCTAAGAGCAAAAAAATGCAACAGTATTATGAATAATTCTTGCAATTAAAATGGTTTCCAAAATGCTGTTTTAAAATTTTGTATTAATTTGCAGCCAGTTCCTGTGTAAAGCTAAATTAGAGACAGCAAGTAGTGATTCTGTACCTAAACATTAAAAGTTAACTAATTTCCAGCCGCCTCATTGTGCATCAGATATCAGTTTTAGGCAGAAGGCCTTCTTACTGCTTCAATATTGGTGAAACATCACAGACTGAAGTGAGCTAAGTTAGGATGAAAAGGAGCAGAAATGGATCAGAAAGGAGGTCTGTGAAGGAACATAGATAAGATTTCTTCTACTGGACATGAAGGGTCAGAGTTTGGTGGGGAAAACTTTCAGACATGAGGGGGCCTCAGGTCCGAAGTTCGGTGTAATTTATTATCAAAGTACGTAATGTATATGTAACCATTTACAACCCTGAAATTCATTTCCTTGTAGGAATACTCAATAAATCCAACAACCATTATAGAATCAATGAAAGACCAGACCAACAGTGGACAACCAATGTGCAAAAGACAACGAGCTGTGTAAATACAAAGCGAGAAAAAAAATAATAATAATAAATAAATATCGAGAACATGAGATGAAGAGTCCTTGAAATTGAGTCTGTAGGTTATGGGATCAGTTCAGTGATGGGGCAAGTGAAGTTATCTCCTCTGGTTGAGGAGTCATGATTGAGGCCTGAGGTGACCTGAGGAGACGGTAGAAGTAAAGGAATCTGATCAAGATCCATCTCCCTGACCTACCTGAGGAAAAGTAAATTGTGCCAAGGGACGGTAAAATCATAGTTTTTCATGCCACTTATACAAATTATTTCTTTACAACTGTGCATTCAGGTAGTACTAAGGAAAAGCAATAACAGAATGCAGAATAAAGTCTTGCAGTTTCGGAGGAAGTGCCGTGCAGGCAGGCAATAAGGTGCAATGTCATAATGAGGTGGATTGTGAGGTTAAGAGACCATCATATCACTCTAGTGAATCATGAGCTAGTCTAATAACAGCGGGGTAGAAGCTGTCCCTGAGCCTGCTAGTATGTGCTTTTGGGTTTTTTATCTCTGATTTGATGGAAGGAGGGTAAAGAGAAGATATCTGAGGTCAGTGAGGTCTCTGATTATGCTGACTGCTTTACTGAGGCAGTGTGAGGTGTAGAAAATGTCCAGCGCTGGAAATGGGAAATGACTCTGAAACACTCCGCAGGGCAGAAGATGCTGCAGAAACAACTTCTAACGGAAGTTATCAACCTGAAACACTTTTCACATTAATGTCTTTCATTAGAACTGATTGAGGCTGCCTTGATGTGGAAATTGTGTTTTACATTGGCATCTGGTCACCTGGCATTGATTTCACCATCTCAAAAGCTTTTTTTCAGAAAGTATTCCCAATACTGGGAATTTTGCAGGAATCCTCAAGGGAAACATCTGCAGACTGCCCAGAGAGTTAACACATGGACCTCAGCTGCCAAGAAAAGTAGTGATGTCATCCATATCACAGTGATGAAGAGGATGGTCACCACATCATTATAAGTTTCCAGACATTTATGATCTCGTCGTCTTTCAAATGCTGGAATTTAGCGAAAAGCAAAATAACTTACACATCTTCTTCATCTGCAGATGTTGGAAATCCAAGCAGCACACACAAAATGCTTATACAAGTTTGTGAAGTGTTTGTGAGTAATTATTACTGAATGAGAAAATGAAGGATCAACTCACCCAAATGTGCAACTGAAACAATATTGCCCATAATAAGATAAAGACAGAATTACCTTCCTTGTACAAATCGATCATCCAGCAGTCATTCATTATCTGTGATAAGATCTTACAGCTTGTGGGAAATGTCATGTCATAAACTAGTATTCTTCTACTGTGGCAGCAAAGGATTCTTGACACCAAGTTCAGCAGCTTGTTGTTAGAATAATGGATTGTGAGATATGTATGAAAGAGAGAATAACAGCAGGTGGTTTTTGGAGACTGAAGGGTTAAGAATAATGGCAGATATGCAGATTAGATGGAGGAGATTTAAAACAGAAAGAAATCTTCCCCCACAGTTGGCAGGAACAACTTCACTATTGGAGACTAGATTGAACATCTTATTTTATTTCATGAATCATATTTTGTCTTAACATAGAGAGGGGCCATTGAGCCCATTAAGTTTACACTGTCCCTCAGTGGATTTTCATTAATCCATTGACCTTCCTATGAATCTGTAACCTATTCTCTCTCACATCAAACCAGGTTTAATTTATGGTAGGCTACTTATCATGCAATTTCTTTCTCCTCCTCCACTCAATCCATCTGCCCGTCACCCACAGACTCCTCCCACTAAGTCCACTTCCCCTCCTGATCTCATCTGTCTTCCTCGCCTCCCATATCTGGTTCAATGTTCCACCTTCCTTGCATCAAATTCCACAATCTACAGTGTTTTGTTGCTTCTACCTGTCACCACCGAGCTTCTGTCGTTGTTTCTACTTTTCACTCCTCCTTCTGCCTGCTGCTCCTCCTCACCTGAATTCACCTGTAGCTTGCCAGATGTTGCCTCCCCTCTTTACACTGACGATCTCCCCTCTATTTTTCTTCAGTCCAGGTGATGGGACTTAACCTGAAACATTCACTTCTTCTACAGATGTTTTTTGACCTGACCAGTCATTTTTTTTTTTGCTTTGAATCCCAGCACCTTCTATCACTTACCCAACAACCACCACATCTTCAAGTTGTGGGAGAAATCCAGAGCATCTGTGGAGTTTGAATGCTATTATTGACTCATTGGTTCAAGTCGTGTTTCCATGGTATAGCTCACTGGCATTCTGCTTGTGAGAAAATAAGAAAAGCATGTTCTCTTGTGAGAACTCTGGTTTTGGTGCTGCAGAAAGCAGTGACTAAAGGCACTAAGATGCACCCTTATCATAAGTGGATGAATTACTGTAAAGTGTATCAAGTCCATGTTATTTTCTATGCTTGGCTTTTGATCCGGTAAATCTGACCCATGCCTTTTGGATAATCACAAGGTTGAGAGTCATAGAATGCCTCTTAGTCTGCTTAGCATGGATGGAAACCCAGACACACTCCATCAGCGATAAGCAGAGCTGCTATATTAGAATAGGTTTAGTATCTGATTTAAGTACAGATACCATCTCATTTGGAAGAAAATGAGCTGAAAGTTACTGCCTGATACACTGCATTACAACTCTATTAAAAAGCAAAGTATTCTTACCTCCAGAGACTCAGCTTCTAATTCAGTTCTGGGAAGAGGATGAAGGCTATTCTCTAAACGTTGATAAAGGTTATATCTTAAATAAGTTCTATCAGTCTTTAGCCCATTCTTCACTGATGTGGTTCTACTACTTAAAGTCAACTCAATATCATGTGAAATGAATCAATTTTTGTGCAAGATCTATTGGATAATTTCAAGGCAAATGTCACGTGATCAGTAACATTGAATTATCAATTGAGGCAGGTTTTATAAAAACAAACCCACATTTATTCAACTCCGCTCAACAATAGCAAAAAAATTCAAACGACTAACTTAACCGGAAGTTAACTGCTATACGGCAACTCCGGAACAGTTCTTAAAAGGGTAAACGGGAAAACAGTTCTTAAAGTGGTAAATTCTAACCCAGTCTTAAAATGATAAATTCGAAAGTCTAAGTGATTTACACAGTCAATAAGGAGAGACTTCTCTGGAAACGGATTTCTTCGAAGACATGACGTTACAGCTGATTCTGCAAAGGATTCACGATGAAGGAAATAAAACAGCTTAAAGGAACTGACCTTTTCCTGGCGAGTGAACACTGCACAACTTCCCCGCTCTTGCAGGAGTTATCTCAGATACAGGTCACCATATTATGAACGAATCCTCACCTCAATAAGGTCGATCCTTCATAAAGCCGCTGAACGACTCCAACTTTATTCCGATCCTTCAGGTTCCCATCCTTTAATAAAGTCTTCACTCTCCATAGTCATAGTCATAGTCATAGTCATACTTTATTGATCCCAAGGGAAATTGATTTTCGTTACATTTGCCCCAACCAAGAATAGAGTATAATTCTCCAATACTACTGTAAAGGAAAAATTATAGATGCAACACACAAACTTGGCAGCAATTGGTGAATCTGCCAGCACCAATCCTTGCACCTTAAAATAGAAAGGAAAACTCCATTTTAAAACTAAATTGCGTCATGGCAAATACACAGCATAGCGGAGTAACTGATGAAGTAACACAAAGCTAAACTGAAACTAACTGCATCACACCAGGAGTCTCCTTTTATATACCTGTAGAGAACAGGTCATCATGTGACCTCACACTGGTGGGAAAATTACATCAGGTGACCTCCACAAGACCATTACATCATGCTTATAAGACAGTCACAAGATACCCCCGGGGTATGTAACACAAAGAAATCAATTCACTGGGTAGTTCTAATTACAAGGTAGTCAGAGGAGTTGCTGTGGAAGTTAGAAAAGTCTTTCCTCTTGTTTTAGCTCTTACTAGAATTTTGAAAGGAGCAGCATCAAGGGAATTGCTTCTGACTCCAGTGATTAGATGTATGGCCACCTTCATCTTTAAAGCCACAGATCCTATGATCATAACATTGTAACTGTCAACAAATCAAGTAAGTAAATGCAATCTATCAGCAGCTCTGTTGGAGTTATGGTGAATGATTCATTATTTGATGAGTTATATTCAGTAATTCAATCCTGTTAATCGTCTCTATACATCCAAGAGGACCACAATCTTGTCGTGGTTTGGAGGCTTGCGTGCCTCAATGAAAGAGTGTGTTGTTATTGGAATGAGTCCAGAGGAGGTTCATGAGGATAATTCTAGGAATAAAGGGGCCGGCATATGAGGAGTGTTTGGCATCTTTGGGCCTATACTCACTGGATTTCAGAAGAATGTAGGGGGATCACATTGAATCCTACTGAATATTGGGAGGGCTAGATAGGGTTGATGTGGAGAGGATATTTCCTGTGGTGAAGGTATCCAGAACAAGAGAGAAACCTTTTAGAATGGAAGTAAGGAGGAGCTTTTACCAGAGAGTGGTGAATCTGTGGAATGCTCTGCCACAGACTGCGGTGCAGGTGAAGGTTGATAGTTTCCTGACTGGTCAGGGCATAAAAATATGATGAGAAGGCAGGTGTATGGGTTTGAGTGAGATCCAAGATCAGCCATGATGGAATGGCAGAGCAGGCTCGAAGGGCTGAATGGCCTAATTCTAATCCTCTGTCTTAATGTCTTATGGTCTAACTTACTGGAATCTGGAGAAATAATTGTTCATGCCATCTGGTTGGAGGCTTCCCAAATGAAATATGAGGTACTGCTCCTTCAACCTGAGTATAACCTGACTGGGCAGTAGAGGAGCCCATGGACTGACATGTCGAATTGAGAATGGGAGGTAGACTTAAAGTGGGTGCCCACTGGGAGATCCTGCTTTTTCTGGCATGCGGAGCTTGGCGAAGCAGTCTCCCAATCTGCGTCGGGTCTCACTGATATACAGGAAGCCATACTGGGAGAACCAGGTTCAGTAGATGACACCAAAAGACTACAGGTGAAGTGTTGTCTCACTAGGAAGGTCTGTTTGGGGCTGTCTTAAATTGGGAAATCGCTTTGCCGAACATCTATGCTACATCCACCAGAAAAAGTGGGATCTCCCAGTGGCCACCCATTTTAATTTTACTTCCCATTCCCATTCTGACTTTTCAGTCCATGGCCTCCTCTACTGCTTAAATGAGGCCACACTCAGGTTGGAGGAGCAACAGCTCATATTCTGTCTGGGTAGCCTCCAACCTGATGACATGAACATCGATTCCTCAAACTTCTGATAGTGGTCCTCCCTCTCCTTCACCAGTCCCCATTCCCATTTCCCTCTCATACCTTATCTCCTTACTGCACAGTGTCTCCCCCTGGTGTGTCTCTCTCTTCCCCTTCTTCCATGGCCTTCTGTCCTCTCTGATCAGATTCCCCCTTCTCCAGCTTTTTATCTCTTTCACCAGTGGACTTCCCAGCTCTTTACTTCACCCCTCTCCGTCCTCCGGTTTCACCTATCACCTACTACCTTTTACTTCTTCCACCCCTCCTCCCACCTTCTTAATCTGACTTCTCATCTTTTTTCTCCAGTCCGAATGAAGGGCCTCGGCCTGAAAAAAATCAACTGTTTACTCTTTTTCATAGATGCTGCCTGGCCTGCTGAGTTCCTCCAGCATTTTATGTGTGTTGCTTGGATTTCCAGCATCTGCAGATTTCCTCTTGTTTTTGCTGGATATAAAGGATGAGGTGACTTGATGTGTGGAAAACGGAAGAAATGCAGGTGAGGACAATATCAATGTGGTGGAAAGGAGGATATTTCAGATGTTCTAAAAGAGAACGCTTCATTATGGGAATGGATGCAGTAGAGACGGAAGAATTGCCAAAATAGAATAGCACTTTTACGAGTGACAGACTGGGTAGAGGTGTGAAATATAGTCAAGATAATGGTGAAAGTCAGAAGGTTTGTAAAAACTGCCAGGGATAGACACAGGAGATTGAGAAAGGGGAGAGAGGTGTCAGAGATGGACTAAGTAAATTTGAGGGCAGGGTGGAAGTTGGAGGCAAAGTTGTTGAAATTGATAGGCTCAGCGTGGGTGCAGGAAGTAGCATCAATACAGTTGTCAATGTAACATAGTAGGAGTTGGGGAGCATTACCAGTGTAAGCTTGGAGTATGGATTGTTCCACACAGCCAACAAAAAGGCAGGCAAAACTGAGCCCATGCAGGTGGTCGTAGCTCCACCTTGGATTTGGAGAATGTGGGAGAATCTGAAGGAGAAATTGTTGAGAGTGAGAAGCAGTTCTGCCATAGAGCGGGGGATGGTGATGGGAGGGAACCAGTTAGGTCTATTGTCAGACTCTTGAATGGTCTTGTGATATGCCAAAGGAGAACCATCAGCAATCTATCAATCTATCTCATTGTAGCCCTTGCATGTTATTTGTTTTTCTGTGCTGCAATTTATCCTTACACTATATATGTTACACTACATTCTGCATTCCATTTTCTTTTACCACTTCAATGTACTTATGTTCAGAATGGTCTGTAATTCTATGAAAGGAATTCTACCTGAAAATCTGGAATCCATAATTCCTTGAAAGTAGCGTCACAAGTAGAAACATTTTCAAAGAGAACTTCCAGCACATTGGCCTTAATAAATCAAAGTACTGAGTACAGAAGTTGGAATGTGCTATTGAAGTTCTATTAGACTTTGGTGAAGCCTAATTTGAAGTACTGTATGCTATTCTGGTCACAAGAAATATATCAATAAGATTGAAAGAGTGCAGAAAAAATCTAGAAAGATAGTGCCGGGACTTGAGAACCTGAGTTAGAAGGCAAGGGTGAATAGGATAGGACTTTATTCTTGGAGCACAGGAGAATGAGGAGAGATCTGATAGAGGTATACAAAGTTATGAGGAGTGCAGATAGGGTAAATGCAAGCTTTTTCCACTGAGGTTGGCTGAGAATAGATCATAAGTTTAAGATGCAAAGTGAATCATTTAAGGGAAACATGAGGGGGATCTATTTCAGTCAGATGGTGGTGAAAGTGTGGACTGAGCTGCCAGAGGAAGTGGTGGTTGTGGGTTCGATTTCAACACTTAAGAGAGATATGGATAAGTGCAAGGATGGGAGGGGTACAGAAGGCTATTGTCAAAGCACAAGTTGATGGGACTAGGCAAAATAATAGTTCAGTATGGACCAGATGGGCTGAAGAGCTTGTTTCTGTCCTGCAGTGCTCTATGACTCCATGCTTCTATGGTGGAACTGAAACCAAAACTTTTCACTGCATCTCCATACACTTTGAACCAACCAAATCATCATCCTCTGCAAAAGCGAAGTTAAGTTTACACTTGTTTGATGTAATGAAGTTCTTCACTGCAAACCAACAGCTGTATCCTGATGGAATTATGTATAAGCCTGTCTGCTTTGTTTTTCAGGAAGAATGTAAGTAGTAGCTGATGACAGCCGATCGTCATCAGATCTCCCTTTTCACCATCCTATGACTGCTTAACCCACTGATAATGGAAATGCTGGAACTCTCTTTTATTTTCGTACAATGCAGAAGGAGGCCATTCAGACCTTCAAGTTTCTGCAAGCTTTCACAAATATCCAGAAAGTCCCATTTTTCCAATTTTTCCCTTGTAATCTGCTCCCTTACACAAGCTTATTAACATCCACCAGGTTCCTTCTGCTAGAATGTGGGCCAGTTAACCTACCAGTCCACACAACTTTGGGATGTGGATGGAAACCTATGTGGTCACAGGGGGAACATGCAAACTCCACACAGTCAACATCGGAGGTGGAATTCAAACTGAGCTTCTGTAGCTGTGAAGCAGGAGCTCCACTCTACCGTCCTATGCTTTTTGTATCAATCTACAGGAAAACAATAGGAGTACTGGTAGGTCATATCATTCTTCTCCTTCTGGTTCAACCCCTCAAAAGATGGACACTCTGATGCACCATCAATTACTCCAAAAGACTGGAAGTAGGGTAAATACTGAAAGGCTTTTATTAGCAGTAAAATGTGACCTCCAGCATGCTGAGTGTCTGCCCCAGGCTGAGGGAGGAGCAATGGCGCAATCACCTTTATTCAGGGTTCTGTGGGAGGAGCCACAGGAGCAGTCAGCAGAGGTGTGTGTCCAGACAGGTAACCCAGTTACAACATATATATATGGTTTACCACATTCACCCCTCCTTTTTTAAAAAGAGTCCCACGGGGTGAAGTGACTGACAATATTTAAAACAAGTATATTTACCGGTCAAGTCTATCAGACGATCGAGTCCGTCGCTGTGATCTACGTAGCACTGGTGGTAATTGCACTGGTGACGGTGGTTGTGCTGGTTCTGGCCTGACTTGAGGTGTCAGCACATTAGGCGTCGGTAATCCCTCGTGCATGTGCGTCGCACCCGGTATGGGAGTGTCGTGTGGTGTCTGTGTAGGGCTTGGAGTGCTCAGCGTCTGGTGGGTATATATATATATCGGTGGCTACGGTGTCAATGGTCACCACGGAGTGTTCAGGGTAGGGGCCCGGTGCTCCTGCGGGCACCAGGTCGCGGATGGAGACCGTGTCCTCCCGCCCATCAGGTAAAACCACATAGGCATACTGGGGGTTCACATGAAGTAAGTGAACCCTCTCGACCATCGGGGAGTATTTATTGCTCCTCACATGTTTCCGGAGCAGCACTGGCCCCGGGGACGTCAGCCAAGATGGTAGGGTGGTTCCAGTGGTCGATTTTCTGGGAAATGAAAAGAGCCGCTCATGAGGGGTGGCATTGGTGGACATGCATAACAGGGAGCAGATGGAGTGGAGTGTCTCGGGAAGGACCTCCTGCCAGCGGGAGACTTGCAGTCCCTTTGACCTGAGGGCTAAGACTATGGCCTTCCACACCATGCCATCCTCCTTCTCCACCTGTCCATTCCCCCGGGAATTATAGCTCGTGGTCCTACTAGTTGCAGTTCCCCTAGCCAGCAGGTATTGGCGCAGCTCGTCACTCATAAACGAGGACCCTCTGTCACTGTGGATATAGCATGGGTATCCAAACAGAGTGAAGAGCTTGCGCAAAGGGGTATAGTCTCTTTGCCCATCCTCTGGGTTCGCCCCCGCCACCGCTTGTCTTTCTCCCTGGGCCTCTTGTCCCATGATCCTCTCATATCCCCTTTGCCAATCACCTGTCCAGTTCTTGACTCCATCCCTCTCCCTCCTGTCTTCTCCTATCATTTTGGATCTCCCCCTCCCCGTCCCACTTTCAAATCTCTTACTAACTTTTCTTTCAGTTAGTCCTGACGAAGCGTCTCGGCCTGAAACGTCGACTGCACCTCTTCCTAGAGATGCTGCCTGGCCTGCTGCGTTCACCAGCAACTTTGATGAAGAGCTTGCGCAGGGCTTTTATAACTGACGTGGCAGTGGTGTCGGGGCAGGAGATGGCGAAGGGGAACCACGAGTACTCGTCAATAATGTTAAGAAAGTACACATTGCGGTCAGCAGAGGGAAGGGGGCCCTTAAAGTCAACACTCAGTCGCTCAAAGGGGCGGGTGGCCTTGGTGAGTGGTGCCTTTTCGGGTCGGTAGAAGTGCGGTTTGCACTCTGCGCAGACTTGGCAGTCCCTGGTCATCGTCCTGATCTCCTCAAGGGAGTAAGGCAAGTTCCGGGCTTTCAAGAAGTGGAAAAGTCGGGTGACCCTGGGTGGCAAAGATCTACATGTAGGGCGTATAGCCGGTCGATCTGTGCGCTGGCACATGTTCCCCGGGATAGGGCATCGGAGGGCTTGCTGAGCTTCCCAAGCCTGTACATGATGTCATAGTTGAAGGTGGAGAGTTCGATTCTCCACCTCAGAATTTTATCATTTTTGATTTTGCCCCACTGTTGTTTACTAAACATGAATGAGACTGAGCACTGGTCAGTCAGCAGGGTGAACTTTTTGCCAGCGAGATAGTATCTCCAGTGGCTAATAGCTTCCACGATAGCCTGGGCCTCTTTCTCCACTGCGGAGTGCCGAATTTCAGGGCCTTGAAGGGTACAGGAGAATAACGCCACCGGTCTACCCGTCTGGTGGAGGGTAGCAGCCAGCGCAAAGTCGGAGGCGTCACTCTCTGCTTGGAAGGGAATGGCCTCATCCACCTCATGCATTGCTGCTTTGGCAATGTCCCCTTTTATGCATCTAAAGGCCGCGCGGGCCTCGGCTGAGAGGGGGAATGTGGTGGACTTGACCGGGGGCGGGCCTTGTCTGCGTAGTTAGAGACCCATTGGGCGTAATATGAAATGAAGCCCAGGCACCTTTTGAGGGCTCTGAGGGTGTTGGGAAGAGGGAGTTCCATCAGGGGGCGCATGCGGTCGGGGTCAGGGTCCATTCTCCATGACACACCCAAGGATAGCAAGATGGGTGGTTGCAAACACATACTTGTCCTTGTTATAGGTGAGATTGAAAGCTTTGGCCGCTTGGAGAAATTTTTGGAGGTTGTTGTCATGATCCTGCTGGTCGTGACGGCAGATGGTGATATTATCCAGATATGGCAACATGGCCTTCAGATGGCACTGGTCCACCATTCGGTCCATTTCCCTCTGGAAGACAGACACACCGTTCGTGACACCGAAGGGGACGCGCAGGAAGTGATAAAGCTTGCTGTCCGCCTCGAAGGTGGTGTGAGGGTGGTCTTCCCGGTGGATGGGGAGCTGATGGTATGTGGATTTTAGGTCTATGGTCGAGTACACCTTGTACTGTGCTATCTGATTGACCATATCCGCGGTGCAGGGTAGAGGGTACGCGTCGAGCTGCGTGAACCTATTGATGGTCTGGCTATAGTGCACGACCATCCTATTCTTCTCCCCGTTCCGAACAACGACCACCTGCGCCCTGCAAGGACTTGTGCTTGCCTCAATGACCCCCTCCCTGAGCAGCCGCTGCACCTCCGACTTAATGAAAGCTCTGTCCCCCGCGCTGTACCTCCTGCTTTTAGTTGCCACAGGTTTACCGTCGGGGGTCAGGTTGGTGAACAGCGGTGGGGGAGGGATCCTGAGGGTGGAGAGGCCGCAAGCGGTGTCGGTAGTGTGGCAGTTGGCATGATGTTGGGTGGGATGCGCGGGTCAGTGTGTGTGTGTGGTCAGTAGTGGGGTATGTGACGTGTTCCTACAAAACTGGGGATTTACGACAGTGATTGGTAGGAGGGGCCCACCATACTCCACTGTCACGCTTTTCAGGTGGCTCTGGATGTCGAGCCCCAATAGCACAGGGGCACACAGTTGAGGCATAACCAGTAACATAAAGTCTCGATATTCTGTGCCCTGCACCACTAATGTCGCTACACAACCCCCCAGATGTCTTTTGTATGCGACCCGGAAGCCATGGCAACCCTCTGACTTACTGGCCGTATCGCGAGTCCGCAATGCTGCACCATGTCCGGGTGGATAACACTGTCCGTGCTGCCTGTGTCAAACAGGCAGCTTGTCCTGCATCCTCCACCAGGATGTCCATCATTGACCTTGCAAGCTGGTGGGGAGCGCTTTGGTCGAGGGTCATGGAGGCCAAGGTTGAGTCGCTGTCTTGGTCCGGCGCGGTGGGGTGCCCCGTGAGCACCCGTTGGTCGTAGGCGGTGGGAGGTGGCGCCGACCAAGCTGGCCGCCCCCATGTCTCGCACATGGTGGCGGCGTGCAAGGAAGATGATGGCGAGCAAAATGGCGACCCCCCATGTCTCGCACACGGCTCTGCTCGATCCTGCTCGTGGTTTGGACTTACAGACCTTGGCAAAGTGGCCCTTCTTTCCGCAGCTGGAACAGGTAGCTTCTTGGGCCAGGCAGCATTTCTGGGGGTGCTTCTCCAGTCCGCAGAAGTAGCACTTCGCGGACTCGCGACTGGTAGTAGCCTAGGTCGATTCGCTGGCGGATTGTGGGGTCTGCAGCGCCCACACAGCCATCGGGAGATTGCATGCCTGGAGACCCTCAGAGTTGTGCAGAGCAGCCTCCAGCGTGTCGGCCAGCTCGATCGCCGAACTTAAGGTAAGATCAGCTTTTTCCAGCAGCCTCTGGTGCACATGCACTGACCTGGTCCCCGTGATGAAGGCTTCTCTTACCAGGAGCTCCGCATGCTGTTCTGCCGTCAGCCCCTGGCAGCCGCAGGTCCACACGAGCGTCTGTAGTGCCCGGACAAACTCAGCACTCGATTCCCCAGGCCGCTGCTTCCGTGTCGCTAAGCGATGTTGCGCGTAGACGGTGTTTACTGGCTGCAGGTATTGTCCTTTGAGTGTGCTTATCGCGCCGTCGTAGCTCGGCTGGTTTCTGATCATCGAGTAGACCCGTGGACTGACCCTGGAAAGGAGAACTCTGTGCTTCGCTGTGGAGTCGGTCACTTCAATCGCCTCTAAGTATGATTCGAAGCAAGCCAGCCAGAGGTTGAAAGCGTTTCCAGCTTCAGGTGTTTGCGGGTCGAGGTCTAACTTGTCGGGTCTCAGAGACTATTCCATGCTTTAAAATTACTGCGAATAAAATTGATGCACCATCAATAATTCCAAAAGACTGGAAGTAGAGTAAATACTGAAAGGCTTTTACTCAGAGTAAAATGTGACCTCCAGCATGCTGAGTGTCTGCCGCTGGACTGAGAGGAGGAGCCAAGGCCCAATCGCCTTTATTCAGAGGTCTGTGGGAGGAGCCACAGGGGCAGTCAGCAGAGGGGTGTGTCCAGATAGGTAACCCGGTTACAACATATATATATGGTTTACCACACTCTCCAAGGGCTGTAATAAATGTACCAAGTGCTTTCCAGTACATAATGCTAAGCAGTGGAACAATTAATGGGAGCCTCACTGTAAAATGAAATAAACTCTTTGGTTCCGGCAGTTCACTGCATCAGTTTTTCATTCAGTGTCAGCAAGATCAAGGAGCAAATTATTAACTTCAAAAGCAGGAATCTCGAGGTCCATGAGCCAGTCCTCATCAAGGGATCAAAGGTGGAGAAGGTCAGCAACTTGAAATTCTTTGGTGTTATCATTTCAGAGGCTCTGAATTATGAAGAAAGCATTGCAGTGACTCTAAGCATGACATCTAAAACTTTAACAAACTTCTGCAGATGTGTGGTGGAGAGTATATTGACTGATTGCATCATGGCCTGGAGTGGAAACACCGATGCCCTTGAATGGAATATCTGCAAAAAAGTAATGGATACAGCCGAGTCCATCATGGGTAAAGTCCTCCTCTCCATTGCGCAGATCTACATGGAATGCTGTCACAGAAAAGCAGCATCCATCATCAAGGACCTCCACCATGCTGTCTTCTCACTGCTGCCACCAGGAAGAAGGTACAGGAGCCTCAGAACCCTCACCACCAGGTTCAGGTACAGTTATCATCAAGTTCTTGAACCAGAGGGGATAACTTCACTCACTCCATCACCGAACTGTTCCCACAACCTATGGACTCAATTTCAAGATCTTTTGTCCTCTCCTGTCAGATTCTGTCTTCTCCAGCCCTTTATCTCTTTCTCCAATCAACTTCCCAGCTCTTTACCTCACCCCCTCCCCCTCTTCCAGTTTCACCTATCAACTGCTGCCTTGGACTTCATAACCTCCCCCCATCTTCTTAGTCTGCATCCCTCCCTCTTCCCTTCCAGTCGTGATGAAGGGTCTCCGCCTGAAACACTGACTGCTTTCTCTTTTCCACAGATGCAGCCTGGTCTGCTGAGTTCCTTCGGCATTTTGAGTGGGTTACTTCAGAATCAGGTTTAATATCACTGGCACACATCATGAAATTTGTTGTTATGCGGCAGCAGTAGGTTGGTGGGGGAAGGGCTTTATCCATGGTGGACTGGGCCGCATCCATTACTTTTTGTAGGATTTTCAATTCAGTGGCATAATAATAAAAATTTAAGTTATGGTAAGAATTATGACATATATATTTTAAGTTGAATTAAATAAGTAATGCACAAAGAAAAGATTTTAAAAAAGTAGTGAGGTATTGTTCATGTGTCCAATGTCCATTCAGAAATCTGATGGCAGAGGGGAAGAAGCTGTTCCTGAAGCATTGTGTGTGTGCCTTCAGGTACCCATACCTCCTCCCTGATGGTAGCAATAAGAAGAGGGCAAGTCCTTGCCAAAGAGGATCCTTAATGATGGGTGCCACCTTTCTGAGGTACTGCACCTTGAAGATATCCTGGATGGTGGGGAGGCTAGTGGCCATGATGGAGCTGACTGAGTTTGCAACTTGTTTCGATCCTGTGCAGTAACAACTCCCTACCCCGCCCCCTGCCCCCCTGTTGCTGTGACAACACTCAAGTAGCTGATATGTCTTGCTCCTGTATGCCTTCCTGTCGCCATCTGAAATTCTGCCAACAATAGTTGTGTTGTCAGTGAATTGAGTTGTGCCTAGCCACACAGTCATGGGTGTAGAGAGTAGAGCAGTATGCGAAGCACAGTGTTGACTGTCAGCGAGGTGGAGATGTTATTTCCGAGACGCATAGACAGTGGTCTTCCAGTGAGGAAGTCAAGGATCCAGTTGCAGAGGGAGGCACGGAGCCCAGGTTCTGGAGCTTTTTAGTCAGATCTGTAGGAGTGCTGAGCTGAAGTAAATAACCAGAAGCCTGACATAAGGTATTGTCCAGGTGAATCAAAGCTGCGTGAGAGCCAATGAGGTCGCATCCAAAATGCACTTTGTGCACTTATTATAGAGCAAGGTGAGTCTATGTTAACGACCAATATGCTTAGTGAAAACAAAAATAAAATCTGCAAATTTTGCAAATGTGAAGTAAAATCCTTTCTGATGAAAAGACTGAAATGCTAACTCTCATTCTTTCTCCACTGCTTGGCCTACAGAATGTTTGCAGCAACTGCTATGTGTGTACATTTATTTACAACTGTTACGAGATAAATTAGGCCCACGCCACCACGGGACATCGCCATCTCTTAATTGACACAGTGCCATGGCGTCTGTTCCAAGGGCAGAGAGAGCTCAGTTTCAAGGCTCTGCTAAAAGATGACAATGCAATGCAACACAGCACAGTGCTGCTGCCAATCGAGCTTCAGCTCCACAACTCCAGTCACCAGGGCACCAGCCCGGCCTTTAACATTGTCTGTGTGAGGCGGGCTGATTCCCCCTCTGACAATGTGCGTTTCCTCTGGGCAAAATCTGTGGTCCAAGGAGAAGGGATGGCTGATGAGTATGTGAGAAAATAAAATGAACAAGGGTAGGGTAGGATTAGAATAAAAGTCGATGCTTGGTGGTTGGTGTTGTTCTGGTGGACAAAAGGGCTTGTTTCTGTGTGGCCTCTCTCAGTAGAATTCTGGCCCAGATTTCATTCTCATGTGTACAGAGCAGGGATCCAACCCAAGCCCTCAAACTTCAAAAGTACTGTAGCTGTGTTACTGCTGAGTCATAGAGTCTTAAGTTCATGCCACACAGAAACAGGCCCTTAGATCCAACTCATCCAATTCGACCGATTATCCCTATTTCAGACATCCCACCCTGCAAAAACTCATTTCAGGGAGGTAGCACCATCAGTTTGCGGGAGACGTCCGGAACTTCTGGGAGAGGTGGGATGTCTGCAATAGAGTAGCTCTTTAGCAGCTAGTCAGCTAGTTTAAATAATGTTAGCTATGCTAATGAACGAATGACAACTGTTAAACTCACCTCAACATGTCTTTTATAGCCTTAACCCACCATGGGCAATAGAAAAGTCACTGTTGCAAACAGTGCAGCGAGCAACACTGTCATTATTTTGACCCCTATTATGCAGGGGTACACTTTAGTGTAGTCTGGGGTGACGTACGTTTTATATTTTCTTTTTTTTTGAAACTCTGCCATGGCGTGCTCTCGCTCTCTCTCTCGCTCGCGCACTCTCTCGCGCTCTCTCTCGCTCGCGCACTCTCTCGCGCTCTCGCTTGCTTTCTCTCTCGCGCTCTCTAGCGCCCTCTCTTGCTTTCTCTCTCGCGCTCTTGCTTGCTTTCTCTCGCTCCCTCTCAAAAAAATTGATTTCCGTGATATTGTATATAATTTGCGGGCATCAGGGAGCCACTATTCATATACGGGAGACTCCTGGAACTTTCGGGAGAGGTGGGATGTCTGCTATTTACCTGTCATTTGTCCACATCCCTCTCTAACCCATTCCTACCCATGTAGCTATCCAAATTCCCCACCCCATACTGGTGATTCCTTTTCCCATCTCCTACCCTCATCTTCTTCTTCAACGACCCAAGCTGGTTCTCTGCTTACCCTGAATTTCTTCATCTCTAATTGCCAGTGAGGCATCAATCAGCACAACTTCAGCATTCCTCTCTCCTCCCTGGACCTTTTTCCCTCTGGATGTACTGCCCTCCCCTCTCTCCACACCAATCCCAACCTTACCATCAAATCCACGAAGCGGGTGATCTTGTAGTGTGGCACACTGACTTCTAACTTGCTGAGGCCAGGTGGCAAATCTTAGACACTTCCTAATACCTACCCCTTGAAGAAAACTCTCTCTGAAACCATCACTGACCTCATCAACTCTGGAGAACTTCCATGCACTCCCACCAAACTCATAGTTCCCTAACCCCACTCTGTTCATTTCTATTTCCTACTTCCCTCCATCAAACTCATAGTTTCCATATCCCACTCTGTTCACTTCTATTTCCTACTTCCCTCCACCAGAAGCAGAACTTCCTGCTGACCCAAAATTTTAATTCTGTTTCCCCTTCTCATTCTAATATCTTGTGATGCAATGAGGCTACCCTCAGGGTGGAGAAACAATACCTTGGTTCTGGGTAGTTTCCAACCTGATATCGATTTCTCCTTCCAGTAAAAAAATCCCTTGCCCCTTCCCTCTTCTTCTATTCCCCACTTGGCCTCTTATCTTTTCTCACCTGCCTATCACCTCCCCGTGGTGTCTCTCCTCCTTCCCTTTCTCCTATGGTCCACTCTCGTCTCCTATCAGATTCCTTCATCTCCAGCTCTTTACCTTTCCCACACACCTGGCTTCACCTATCACCTTCTGGCTTTCCTTCTACCCCTCCCCCACCTTTTCATTCTGGTGTCTTCCCTCTCCTCTTCCAATCCTGAAGAAGGATCTCGGCCCAAAATGTTGACTGTTTATTTCCATTGACGCTCTCTGACCCACTGAGCTCCTCCAGCATTTTGTGTGTGTTACCTTTCCAAATGCCTTTTACACATTCTAATTGTCCCCACCACTACCACTTCCTCTGGTAACTCTTTCCACATAACCTCTTCATGGAAACAAATTGCCGTTCAAGTTTCCTTTAAAATATTTCCTTCTTACGTTAAATCTATACTCTCTAGCTTTTGGCTTCCCTATCCTGGGAAAAAGCACTGTGTCCATTCACTTTATCTAGGCTCCTCTCTTAGGTCAGCCCTCAGTCTCCTATGCTCTATGGAAAAGAGCGCCAGCCATCCAGTATCTCGTTATAACTCAAGCTCTCCAGTCCTGGTGGCATCCTCGTGAATTGTTTCTGCACCATCTCCAACTTAATGATATCCATCCTATAACTGGGCAACCAGTACTACACATAATACTCCAAGTGCAATCCCTCCAGCAGCTTGTACAGTCATTACATGGGACAGCACGGTATTGCTCTTTCCAATTCCAAAAGGTGCCAACTCTGAAACTGTCCTACATCAAATTAAATTATTCTCTTTCTCTGCCAGTGGTTTAACTGGAAACAGATAGAGAAATGATCCATTCATTTCTAGACAAAAGAAGTATAAGCTGCATGTGGATTGAAATGAGGTGAATTTTACTTTATCCGGTGATCTTCATTGTGATTTAACTCAGTTATCACCACCTGCGCACCTCAGCAAAACAAAATACACAGCATGTAGCTCTCAGATATAACTGTGGACTCTTCTCTGTCAGGTAAGTAAAAGAATATCAACTTGCTGGCTGTAACATTTGTGGGCTTCCCAAAAAAAAAGAAAGAAGCGCTGCTTCTATATGCATCTGGATGCAGTATGGGATATAAAGTTCTTGTCTTCCTCAGCCATGTATACATTGGCCAGCTTAAACATATTCTGCTCACAACCATCAAATAACCAAACAAAACCTGCATAACCTTGCACATTCTCCACATTTCTCTCACTTCATTAATTTTTAATGATACGTTTCAACGCTCTGTTTGATTTTACTATAAATCAGATGATTGTAATCATCCTAATCCCAGTCATAGCATGTGCCAGAAGTTTCCTGTCTTCATGTCATGCCTTCAAAGGATGGCAAATTAAATGGACTGACTCACTCCACAATTGCTTTTTTATTCCACTTGTTCAAGGCCGTTCTCAGAGCTGTAATCTTTTATAAATTTTATCAATCTGATCCATTGAAGTTTCTGTCCAATTATTTTCTTCCTTTCTGTATCCTTAGCCTCTCTTTTTGAAATGTGGGGTTTCATAAGTCCCTTGCTATCTTGCTGTTGAGTTCCTTCAATGTTTCCAATGCATCTGCAATCTACTAAAAGAGAAGAACTGTTTGAACCTTGTGCTTCATTTTGGGTTTTGACCTGCCTGGCCCAGGCAGCAATGGGTGTCTGGGTTCTACACCGCTCCTCAGGTTAGGGATAAGTTAGGCAGAGATGCATTTGTCAGTTTCCTAGCTCCTCTAGCAGTAGGATAGACTGGATTATATGTCATGCAATAATTGTGAGCTCCATGGGCTCAATGTGACTGAAATGCTGGAGGATTGCCGGAACCAGTTAAAGTTATTGAATCAAAGAGAGATATGGCACAACAGCAGGACCTTCAGCCCACTGAGTCTGCACTGATCGTCAATCATACACTTTTATACTAAAATAACCCTAACCAATTTTATTTTCCTCACAATCCCATCTATCACCCCTTAAACCTTAGATTCTAACACTCTCCTGTACTATAGCGATAATTGACAGTGGCCAATTATCCTACCAATCCGCATGTTTTAATGATGTGGGAGGAAATTGATGCAACCATAGGGAACCTACATGGTCAGAGGGAGAGTGGACTAACTCTACATAGATAGCACAAGAGGTTAGGATTGGAACCAGATTACTCTAGCTGCAAGGCAGTGTCTCTGCCAGCTACACCACTATGCTGTGCCATTGAGGTGAATGAAGCATTTCTGTAATAAAATCATCAGAAGATATCAAAGGCAGATTTCTGTTGCAGCGAACCATTTTGTTTCCGAAAGCTGGCTCAGCCATTCTACTGTTGAATCCCTGGGCTTCTCCCCTTTGCCAGTTCAGATCCTTAGCAGTTTTTCAGATTTCTTTTACTTCCAAATCCTCAGTCATGATTGTGGACTCCCAGGCATATCTCTCTCTGTCAGGCATGAGGAGAAACATAAACCATGCTGTCTTCACTCACACAGAACTGTGACTGGAGTCAGACCAGCGATCAGGTGACCAGCAGTGTTGAGAGGCATGAAAACTCCCATTCTTTATCTGTCTGTTTTTAATTGGAGCTATGGAAAACTTCCACGGAATATTTGTATTTCATTTGCCAATGAAAGGTCAATTGGAGGAAGCTGGCAGCTGATGAGGATCTCCCCATCACAAGGTATTTGTCTGTACAGTAAAGCATTCAGATCCTTCGTCATTCTAAATCCAGCACTGGATAATGGAGGAGGCAAATAATGATGGATCTTCATGAAATACTGGTTGGACCAGTGCTCTACGAAGGTTCAAAAGTTCATTTATTATCAAAGTATGTATGCAGTATACAACACTAAGATTTGTCTTATCCAGATAGAGATGAAACAAAGAAAACCAAAATAATTGCCTATGGAGTATTATCCAATTTCATTCGCCTGAGTTTGGAAAGATACAAAGACCCTGATGGGAATGCAGGATTGATTTACTAAAATGTTCTGGAAGTGAGTTAAAATTGAAGATTTAATTGGAGAGGATGCTGGGGTTATTCTTCTTGGAGAAGGAAGGCTGAAAAGGGATTTGTTGGGATTGTTTCTGTTCACACCAGTCTTAGATAGGTTAAATTGAGAAAATCTACCCTCAGTAATGGATGGTTCTAGAACCAGGGAAACAATTTCAAAGTAAGAAGAGAAAGACATGGGGAATTATGGAGGAAAAACATTTTTTCAGCAAAGCGAAATGTTTATGACCTAGAGTTTATGAGCACTTGAAGAAGAAGACTTACATAAAGGGAATGACAGAGTTGATGGCATTGTGACCAAGTTTGTGGATGATAGGAAGATAGGTAGAGGGGCATGTAGTTTTGAGAAAGCAGGGTTTCTGCAAAGGAACTTAGACCGATTAGGAAAATGGGCAAACATGTAGCAGTTGGAAATAGTGTAGGGAAGTGTATGGAAGTGCACTTTAGTAGAAGAAATAAAGGAATTTTTCTAAATGAGATTCTGAAATTAGAGGTGCAAAGCGTCTTAGGAGGCCTCTAGCAGAAGTCCCTAAAGGCTAACTTCCAGGTTGAGTCGGTGATAAGGAAGGCAAATGCAATGTTAGCATTGATTTCAAGAGGACTAAAAAATAAAAGCAACGATGTAATACTGAGGTTTTGTAAGGCATTTGTCAGACAGCTCCTGGAATATTGTGAGTAGTTTTGTGTCTCCTGTCTAAGAAAGTATGTGCAACTATTGGAGAGGGTCCAAAGGAGTTTCACAAGAATGATCCTGAGCATCAGAGGGCTAATGGATGAGGAGCATTTGATGGCTGTTAACAAGGACGATATTATTAGTTGATGAAATATCTTTGTGTCTGGGCAAACAGTGGGGCAACTCTTTTCATGGATTCTATCAAAAGGGCAGCAGCAAGGCCATGTGATAAGTGCAGCTTCTGGGTGGCACAGGTGCTGCTGTTTTTGACTTCGAACAAATGATCCTGTTGAGTCAGATATACCTACAAAATAAAAATGAATCAAACACATTTCAAACTGTGAATAAGAAAGAGAGGGCACTGATTGACCAGGAATAAAATGGCCGGTCTACAGTTCTGTGAGAACTATACCTTATTACTGAAACCCCAATTCCCTGCAGTGCTTACATTATTATAAACCCACTTAGTTATTGTCCAAATAACTGAATATTAAACACCAGCTAAATCCTTTTCCCTATCCCTGACAAAAATCATTAAATTTCCATAGGGGAAAAAGTTGGGGAATAGAGGGCTTAATTGCCAACATGAATCCAGCTGTTTTTGATTAATCATTACATCATTCCCAATTTAGCTCACTCATAGCTAAGAATTTAGAGATCAGAAAAAAATGACAATTACCTGTATCTTACATGGGATACACCAAACAGTAGATTGATCCATAGATTTGTTCCACCATATTTGGTTCATGAAGTGCACCTACCACATGATACCTTTGTCTCTGAGCTCCATCAATTTTAAATCACGTATCTCAGTCATAACACTGAGGTTTGATGTTGCCTTCCAGATCAAAACACATTGCAAGATTGGTCCATGTTCATGTTTAAAAATTGACCAAATCAGCTGTGAAAATAAAAGCAAATATCTTCGGAGACTGGGATTAATAACATTCTGCTGAAACAAGCCTAAATTTGCATGGAGTGGTCCTTTGATCTATCCTGTCCAAAGCATTGCTACTGACAGAGGTCACTGAGTATTGCATTCTGGTGCCAATCAGTAAAAGAATCCTCCCTGTTCCAGTCTATCATTTTCTCAGAAGATTTCAATTTCCAGCAATAGATTTAGGAAAAAAATATCATATCATACACATTCTTATAAAAACATGTTTCTGTTCAGTTTTGAGTGCACTGCTAAATTCGTGTAATTTTTTTTCATTTTATATATTATGCCCTCTGTGAATGATGAGTTTGCCAGATTTTTTCTTCAATAAAAATCTGTATTTTCTTTCTTATTGCTTTTATTACTTCTTTCTCATGTATTCCCTGTTCAATCCCTGTAAATGTCCCAGCCACATCAATTTAGAAGCAAGAAAATAGATAAAGAGTCAACACTGATATTCTCATGGCTAGCACAGAGACAAGGTAGAGCACTGAAATCCAATGTTTCCCCACAATAAATATTATTCCATATGGAACCACTGGAAGAATTAGATCCTTAATGTGACCCCAACATAATCACATCCAGACCTAAATCTGCCTCTGGAGCAATTTATTTGTTTGGCCTCATTAGCTTAGGTCAAAGGTTCCAACTCTTTTTGAAGCCAAATGGTAAAAAAAACTTTTCGTCTCCTGGGCTCCCTTAGTCAATGTCATTAAGAGTCCCAAATTAATTTTCTTTGAGGTGTATGTTGCCGTTAATGTTTCAGTCATCTCCCCAGTTTCATTCTCTTATCCTCTCCTTTACTCTCCCAACCTTCCCTTTTCTCTCTCATTTTCCTCTCTGCTTACATCATTTTTCTTCTTTGCCTCACTTCCTCCCCTCCTGCTTTTTTCAGTCTTTCACCAATTGCCCTTCAATTTACTTCTCCCACACACTTTCTTCTCCCATTCCCCATTGCTCCTTCTTCTCTCATCCCCATTTCTCTCTTCTTCTCCTTTCATTCTCACAGCCTCCCTTCCCTTCACTTCTCCACGCCTTTCCTTCGCTCTTTCCCCCTTTTAGGATCCCATCTACTCCTCTCTTACACTTACGTTCCCCTTCCCTTCCCATTGAATTCATCCCTTCCTTCTCCATCTCCTTCCTGCCTTTCCCTCTGTTGCATCCTGAAAGAGACATCTGACCCAGGCAGTTAAGTCCAAGACCTGCAGCCTACTAAGTGGAGCAGTGTTTGCAATGCAATCCCTCTGCAAGAGGAAATTAACCTATCAGACAACCATAGAAATCAGGTCACAATAACATCTGATTCAAACAGAGCAGAACCAGACTTGCATGGAATCTAAAAATGAGGGGAAGCAACAAGATTTTAAAATAAAAATACTGATCAAAGATTCCAGAGAAGTAATGAAGCTCCCAGGTCAAGTACACGATTCTTAAGATTAGAATAAGTAGTCTCAGTTGACTTCACAGACAGACTGCAAATGCTGTGCAGTATCACCTGTCCTGGGCACAGCAAATTATATAAGGAAAGAACTCCAGTCTCTTTACTTTCTTACTATGTAAGGAGGTTTAGCTTCTAATTGAATACTCTAATAAATGCCAAAATCAGATTTATAAACACTGATATATGCTGTGAAACTTGTATTCTGGCATCTTCCCCCTTCCTTCTCAGTTCTGAAGAAGGGTCTTGGCCCAAAATGTCAACTACTATTTTCCATAGATGCTGCCTGACCTGCTGAGTTTGCGTCTGTTGCTTTGGATTTCCAGCATCTGCAGACTTTCTTGTGCTGTGAAATTTGTTACTTTGTGGCAGCAGTACAGCACAAAAAATAAGAAATCACTATAAATTACAATAAAAAATAAAATGAACAAACAGTGTTAAGTAAAATAGTGAGGTAGTGTTGACGGGCTCACGGACCATTCAGAAATCTGATGGCAGAGTGAAATGCTGAGTGTGGGGCCTTCAGGTTCCTGTATCTCCTTCCTGATGGCAGTAATGTAAAGAGGGCAAATCCCGGATGGTGAGGGTTGCATTGTGCGATGCATTAATGATGGGTGCTGCCTTCTGGAGGCACAACCATTTGAAGATAACGATGGTGGGGAAGGTTGTACCCATGCCGGGGGTGACGGAGTTGACATCTCTCTGAAGCCTCCTTCGATCTTCTGCATTGGACCCTCCATCCCAGACCATGATTCAACCAACGTAGATTATGCAAACTTAAATTCAATATAAGTTTTCCTTGTGAATGCTGCTTCATTTAATTTAGGTTTTCCTTGTAAATGTTGCTTATATAATGCTATGTGTCTGTGATGCGGTCACGGGTTCTTAATTGCATCTGTGCATACAGGTACTTGTGCATATGACAATAAACCTGACTTTGACTTTGGTTGGCTGAGAAAGTTAAAGATCCATTGAAGCAACATTTAGTATCTTTGCTATTCCTGTAAAATGACACAAAAACAAAGACAGGTTTAAGAATGCTTATCCTGGCATCTTTAGCTACAGGCTACCCATGTGTAAATATAAGGAAATAAGGCTTTGGTGACGTTTTCTTCTCATATTTCTGAGACATATGGATTGGAAGGTTATCTAGCCATTATAAATTAGTGGCAGAAACTGCAGAAAATAAAATGGAATTAATGTAGCGTAAATGGGTACAGATGGTTGACACGGACTCAGTCCAGTTCTGCACTGTATGGAATTTATGACTGGGTATTTAAAATGATGAAGGGTTATAGACAATGACTGCTCCATTGCTGGAGAGGACATGATCGGAGAGATGGGGAATGCAGGTAACTACCAAAAGAAGGAAAGAAATGACTGAGAAAATGAAAAGATTTTACAGAGGGAGTGTAATGCACTGGGATGGCACCGTCAAGGATGATAGCAGAGGAAAAATCAACTTCGATAGGGCCTTCCCCTCCTAACATACTGTGAGCACAGACATTTTTTTAAAAAAATAACTTTACATTTTATTGTACATATGTGTTAGTTTTGTACTGAGAGGGGAGAAGGTGACTTGTTATCTTCAATGTAATGGAAATAGCCCCCTTCCGAATGAACATGATGAGAATTTTATTTTTTTTAAACTAACTATACTCTATCTGGAAATCAAGAGCAACAAAAAAAGTTATTGGTTTTATACCCTGTCTGGCGATTTTAAAAATCATTATTCAGCCAGAATGGAGCTGGATAGTTTTCTGAAAAGAAAAGAATTTCACAGGGCAATGAGGAGAGTGCGAGGAATTGGGACAAGATAGATTGAACATGCATTGAGGTGGAACAGGCTTGTCAGGCTAAATGGTCTTTGCCAGCACTTCAGCCGTTATCTGATTCTGTGGTAGTACTTCAAGCACATTGTGCGATGCATCTGAAGTGGCTTGCAGCTTGGTGTTCAAAAACAAACAACACCACAAAGCAGCACCTCCAGTTCTTTGACAGCATCAACAGAAGTCAAGTTCCCCATAATGTTAATTGTCATGCACATATACTCAATCGAATGTTGACAAACTGATCAAACGCCTTCTATAGAATGGTCACATGGAGTCATGCTGTCATTGAAAGTGCTCCAATCAAAAATAAACAAGATCCTACAAAGCATCAGTTACTGTCTTTGAACCAGGATCAACACTAAAGTTGAAGACAATCCTGCCATTTTAGAAGCGATTTTATGTGGACTACATTATTTTAACACAATGGTTCATTTCCAGAGGGTTTCCATTTGAGGTGGACACCTTCTACCCTGCCGTAATAAATAGTTCCCTAGTATAATAAGATGCACTCTTGGATGCAAACTATCTTGTTATGATCTTGCACTTTATAGTGTATATGCATTTCCTCTGTAGCTGCTACACTTTATTTTTCATTGTTATTGTTTTATTTGACTCTATCTTAATGCACTGTGTAATGATCTGATCTGTATGAAAAGCATGTAAGACAAGTTTTTCACTGTATCATGGTACATGTGACAGTAACAAACCAATACCAGTACCAACACAAACCTGTTCATATCAAAGTGGACGCGATTGCGATGGTAAAATAAATCAGAAAAAAGGCGAAGGCTAATTCGTTCCTGGGAACGGCAAGTATTATTTTAGTATTTTACTGCTTTCACCACTTTACCAGCTAAGGTCTCATCCATGCGAAAGTACTAGGGAACCATTAGCAAGGTTGAAGCTGTTCTGGAGACTGATGCTACATGCTTTCAGGCTTTTGCATCTGCCCAAAGAATGAGGGGAGAAGAGAGAATTTCTGGGATATTTTTGTTATGCTGGTTGCTTTAAAGAGGTATTGGGAGGTATAGATAGACTCCATAGAGGGGCAGATGGTTTCTGTGATGTGCTGAGCTGTGTGCACAACTTTCTGCAGTTTCCTGCAGTCATGAGCAGAGCAGTTGCCTTAACTGCTTAACTTAAGAGCCACAGTGATAGAGTTAGTTAGTCTGAGATTTTTGAGTTAGTGGCCTTGTTGTCCTTGTGTTTATTATTTTCCTTTGCCCTGAGCAGTTCTTATTACAACTCAGTGAACTGTCCATTCCATGTCTACATCTCTTCCTCTGCACTTCAGCTATCACAGAACTCCGGTCAGCAAGACCTGACCACAAAATGGATCCAGCAGAAATTTGTTGGTAGGTGAGGGAGAAGTTAAAGCCTGTGGGAACTGGGTCGGCAGAAGTAGCTCTTGCTGTGTGACAACTACTCTCAGAGCGGCAAGCCCAGCCCAAGCTGGGAGAATAGATGTCAGCAGTCAACAATGACAATTCAGCAGCAACTCACAACAGACAGCCAAAATCAGGTGGCAGCCATTACTGCTCTCACTGCCAGTATTCAGCAGCCCTCTCCCAGCACCAGCACCTCACCCATCTTCCTTTCCTCTATTGCAGTTTCATCAGCCTCAGCCACTAACACCCGGATTACTTTGGCTGCTTCCAGACCTGAACCAAATGTTCCTGCACCTGGCAGATACACTGGTGTGCTCCTCAGCTGCAGAAACTTTGTGCGAATGACTTTCCAGGCCCAGTCAGGATGGTTCACTGACGATGCATGTGAACTGGCATACGTGGTGACTCTGGGATGGGCCCCTACTCAGCCTGTTCAACACCCTACGAGAACAGGGTTCTCCTGTAGCCCAGTCTTTCCAGAAATTTGTGGGCAAGTTTAAGAGAGCGCTTGACCTTCCAGTGCAGGCTCAGGAGGGTGCCCAACAATTCCTGGATCTGTGCCAAGAGAGAGGGTCAGCAAGAGACTGCGCAGTGAAGTTCTGCACTCCTGTGGTCGAGATGGGATCTTTCATCATTGCTGCCCTGTGTGGGTTGAGCACAGAGGTCTGACATGAGATCGTAGTGATGAGCAGAGCAGTCTGGATGACCCCATAACTCTGGCCGTTCAAATGTACAAACAGACAGCTAAGTGGTACTGAAAGAGAATGCCCTGAGGCTCCTATTCATCAGATCACTGCCTGTCTTCACCTCCTCTCTTGTCACCCAGTACACAGTTAACAGGGAAGCCCATGCAGCTGGGATGTCAGAGCCTGTCTTGGAAGGAACAAGATTGTCGAAGAAGAACAGGTTGCTACCTTTGCAGCAGCACTCCAGGACAATTCTCGACATCATGTGCCAAGTGCCCAATAAATGAGGAGACCCATCAGTAAGAAGGGGAATTCCAACAGGCCGATTCTCTCTGCAAGCATCTTTCCCTAATCAAGTAATGCTTCTAGCTTCCCTGTCATGGGGGTCCCAGATCTATGGACTTCTGCCATTTATTGACTCCGGTGTATTGTCTCCAGGAAACTCATGGATATCTCTCAACCTAAAAAATGGGGAGTTCCTGCTCAAACATTGAGAGAGAATATTGATATGAAGGCTCTGGATGGTTGGCCTCTGGGCACTGGCAAGATACCCCTTTCCACAGAACTCCTTGTGTTAGAGGACAACCCATAGGGAGCAGCTCTCCTATCTTATTGATTCACCTGAACTGCCACTGGTGCTCCGCCTTCCCTAGCTCTCTCAATGCAAACCACAGATCAATTGTTCCCGAAAGGTGCTCCAAGAGTAGGGACCGGCATGTCTGTCTACCTCTCTAGATCCAGTTCAAGCCCCTGTCAGCGTATCCCCTCCCGAACAACTGCTAGTGTGGACCCATCTGGTATTCCAGCTGAATATGTTGACCTTCTTGAGGTGTTCAGTAAAAAGACTACCTTCCTGCCTCCACACTGGCTACATGACTAAACCATTGACCTCTTATCTGGTTCTAGTCCTCCTTGGAGCCAGCTCTTTTCATTCTCTGGTCCTCAAACTATGACCGTTGAAGAATACATCTGGGAGACATTAGGTTTAGGAATTATCTATCCATCTACCTCACCAGCAAGGACTGGCTTCATTTCTGTGAGCAAGAAGACTGCCAAGCTCCAACCTTCCATTCATTATTGGCCACTCAACAATATTATCGTGAAGAAACTCTGCCCTCTTCCCATTTTCTCTAAGATAGATCTGGATAATGCTTACAACCTGGCTTCCAAGAAGGTGACTAGTTGAAGACAACATTCAACAACCCACTGGCCACTGTGAATACTTCATGAAGCAACTTGGTCTGATCAACACCCCTGCTGTTTTTCAGGCCCTGGTCAATGATGTGCTATCGGACATGCTGACTCAGATTGTTTTTGTGTATTTGGCTGACTTTCTTATCAATTCCTGCTCTCACCAGGAACACACTTCTCAAGAACCATCTTCGTGTCAAGTTAGAGAATTGTGAGTTCCATAAAGAGCAAGTGTTGTTCTTGGGCTACATCCTCTCCACTTCCAACATGAGGGGGCATAGCTTTAAGGTGTTTGGAAGTAGGGACAGATGTAAGTTTGTCATACGGAGAATGGTAGAGGTAAACACAATAGTCTCTTTTAAGAAATTCTTAGATATGTACATGGAGCTTAGAAAAATAGAGGGCTCTGTGGTAGGGTAATTATAGGCAGTTTCTAGAGTAGGTTACATGGTCGGCACCACATTGTGGGCCGAAGGGCTTGTAACGTGCTGTAGATTTCTATGTTCTATGTTCTGTGTTTCAGTGTACAAATAATCCCATATAAAGTTGGGCAGTCACAGAATAGGCCAAACCATCTACGGCCAAACAGATGAGGCGTTTCTTGAGGTTTGCAAACATTTGTCACTGCTTCATTAGAAACTTCAGTTCCATCACAGCTCCCATAAATGTACTCACCGAGAAGACATCTGTAGGATTCCAATGAAACAGACCAAACATTCTCAGAGCTAAAGCAATAATTCACCACTGCCCCATTGCTGCAATACGCAGACCCACCCCATTCACTCATCAACAAGTTTGATGCATCTGATGTCGGCATTGAAGCTGTACTCTCCCAGCACCCTTCAGTAGATAATAGGCTGAACCCTTGTGCTTTTCTTTCTTGTCACAACTCCTGCGAAGTGTAACTATGCTATCAGGAACTGAAAACTTCTGGCAGTCAAGACAGCCCTGGAGGCAAAATGAAATTTGCAGGAAGGATCTGCTATGCAAATATCACAGAAGTCTCTTCTGCATTTTTGTTGGGGTCTCTTCTTCACCCAGTTTGGTTTCACACTCACCTACTGTCCTGGCATGAAGAACACCAAGCCCGATGCTCTCTCCTGCTGGTTTGACATCTCTGAGGACAACACCAATCTAGAGACCATCCTTCCCTGAACATGCATAGCTGCTCTGGTGATTTAACCAATGGAAACAGGGGTGAAGGCTGCTCAACAGTCAGAACCAGACCCAGGTGGGGACCTCCCAAATGGCTGTTTGTCCACTCAACTTTATGCCCCAGAGTGTGGGAGTAGGGTCACTCATATTATAAAAAGATATAAAAAGATGATTTTTGGCAGCCAACTATGTCCAAAGATGTCCTCAACTTCATCTCTGCCTGTCCTACTTGTGCCCAGAACAAAACACCATGTCAGCACCCTGCTAATCTGCTCTACCTGCTGCCTGTGCCTCACCACCCTTGGTCCCATCCCTTGGTGGATTTCACCACTGGTTTGCCTCCGTCATCAAACTGACAGAAATGACTAACCAATACCCTCCCATTATACTACCAACAGCACATTTGAAGATAAAAACATAGAAAACCTACAGCACAATACAGGTCCTTCAGCCCAAAAAGTTGTGGTGAACATGTCCCTCCTTTAGAAATTACTAGGCTCACCCATAGCCCTCTGTTTTTCTAAGCTCCATGTACCTATCCAAAAGTCTTTTAAAAGACCCTATCGTATCTGCCTCCACCACCGTTGCTGGCAGCCTATTCCACGCACTCACCTCTTTCTGAGTAAAAAACTTATCCCTGACATCTCCTCTCTACCTACTCCCCAGCACCTTAAACCTGTACACACGAGGAAATCTGCAGATGCTGGAAATTCAAGCAACACACTCAAAATGCTGGTGGAATGCAGCAGGCCAGGCAGCATCTATAGGAAGAGGTACAGTCGACGTTGCAGGCCGAGACCCTTCGTCAGTCCTAGACAGTTTTGCATCCTATCAATGTCCCACTGTATACTCTGACTGGGCTTGTATACTCTGGAATTTAGAAGGCTGAGAGGGGATCTTATTGAAACATATAAGATTATTAAGGGATTGGACACGTTGGAGGCAGGAAGCACGTTCCCGCTGATGGGTGAGTCCAGAACCAGACGCCACAGTTTAAAAATAAGGGGTAGGCCATTTAGAACAGAGTTGAGGAAAAACTTTTTCACCCAGAGAGTGGTGGATATATGGAATGCTCCGCCCCAGAAGGCTGTGGAGGCCTCTGGATGCTTTCAAGAAAAGGATGGATAGAGCTCTTAAAAATAGTGGAATCAAAGGTTATGGGGATAAGGCAGGAACTGGATACTGATTGTGGATGATCAGCCATGATCACAGTGAATGGCGGTGCTGGCTCAAAGGGCCGAATGGCCTACTCCTGCACCTATTGTCTATTGTCTATTATCTATTGTCCACACTATCCACAACACCTCCAACCTTTGTGTCATCAGAAAACTTACTAACCCATCCCTCCACTTCCTCATCCAGGTCATTTATAAAAATCATGAAGAGTAAGGATCCCAGAATAGATCCCTGAGGCACACCACTGGTCACTGACCTCCATGCAGAATATGACCTGTATACAACCACTCTTTACCTTCTGTGGGCAAGCCAGTTCTGGATCCACAAAGCAATGTCCCCTTGGATCCTATACCTCCTTACTTCCTCAATAAGCCTTGCATGGGGTATCTTATCAAGTGCCTTGCTGAAATCCATATACACTATATCTACTGCTCTACCTTCATCAATGTGTTTAATCACATCCTCAAAAAATTCAATCAGGCTCGTAAGGCACGACCTGCCTTTGACAAAGCCATGCTGACTATTCCTAATCATATTATACCTCACCAAATAGTCATAAATCCTGCCTCTCAGGATCTCCTCCATCAATTTTCCAACCACTGAAGTAAGACTCACTGGTCTATAATTTCCTGGGCTATCTCTACTCCCTTTCATGAATAAAGGAACAACAACTGCAACCCTCCAATGCTCCAGAACCTCTCCCATCCCCACTGATGATGCAAAGATCATCGCCAGAGGCTCAGCAATATCGTCCCTCGCCTCCCACAGTAGCCTGGGGTACATCTCATCCGATCCCAGTGACTTACCCAACTTGATCCTTTCCAAAAGCTCCAGCACACCCTCTTTCTTAATATCTACATGCTCAAGGTTTTCAGTCGGCTGCAAGTCATCACTACAATCACCAAGATCCTTTTCCATAGTGAATACTGAAGTAAAATATTCATTCAGTACATCTGCTATTTCCTCTGGTTCCATACACACTTTCCCACTGTCACACTCGATAGATCCTATTCTTTCACGTCTTATCCTCTTGCTCTACTTGCAGAATTCCTTGGGGTTTTCCTTAATCCTGCCCACCAAAGCCTTCTCATGGCCCCTTCTGGCTCTCCTAATTTCCTTCTTAAGCTCCTTCCTGTTAGCCTTATAATCTTCTACATCTCTAACATTACCTAGCCCTCTGAACCTTTTGTAAGTTTTTCTTTTCTTCTTGACTAGATTTATTACAGCCTTTGTACACCACGGTTCCTGTACCCTACCATAACTTCCCTGTCTCATTGAAACATACCTATGCAGAACTCCACACAAATATTCCCTGAACGTTTGCCACATTTCTTCAGTACTTTTCCCAGAGAACATTTGTTCCCAATTTGATCTTCCAATTTCCTGCCTGATAGCCTCATAATTCCCCTTACTCCAATTAAATGCTTTTCTAACTTGCCTGTTCCTATCTCTCTCCAATGCCATTGTAAAGGAGATAGAATTATGATCACTATCTCCAAAATGCTCTCCCACTGAGAGATCTGACACCTGACCAGGTTCATTTCGCAATACCAAAACAAGTACAGTCTCTTCTCTTGTGGCTTATCTACATATTGTGTCAAGAAACCTTCCTGAACACACCTAACAAACTCCACCCCGTCTAAACCCCTCGCTCTAGGGAGATGCCAATCGATATTTGGGAAATTATAATCTCCCATCACAACAACTCTGTTATTATTATACCTTTCCAGGATCTGTTTCCCTATTTGCTGCTCAATGTCTCTGTTACTATTGGGCAGCCTATAAAAAACACCCAGTAAAGTTATTAACCCCTTTCTGTTCCTAACTCCCACACACAGAGACTCCATAGACAATCCCTCCATGATGTCTACCTTTTCTGCAGCCATGACACTATCTCTAATCAACAGTCCCATGCACCCACCTCTTTCGCCTCCCTCCCTGTCCTTTCTGAAACATCTGAAACCCCGCACTTGAAGTAATCGTTCCTATCCCTGAGCCATCCAACTCTCTGTAATGGCCACCACATCATAGCTCCAAGTAAGAGGGAATGTGGTGTTAGAGTTCTGTAGTACAATATTTAAGAATGGCACAACTTGATGGGAAGTGGGCAACACCCAAGGAGAAAAAATATCCACAGCATCAGCTAGCATGAACGATAGGAAGAGAAATTGTGTGATCAATAGTTTACTGGAATTAGGATGGCAGGAACTGGAAGTGGGCCTCATTGTTGATATGAGGTAGTTAAGGCATTTTACTGGAAATTATTCAATTTTCACTCTACCCAAATCCAGTGAAAGGTATGAGTATGGATTCTACTAGATTGAGAATACCCTGCAGCAAATGTACCTCTTATAAGTTAATCTTATTATTATCTTTGGAGAAATTTCTGGTCTCACTGTGCAAACAGCAGAAACCTGGGGCACAATCTATCATGCTGACTGAAGTTACACTGGTCTGACCTCAGATGGGTTCCATTCATAGTGAATCACAGTGAACGGCTGATGCAAGTGCTGGGAACAGACTAAAATCAGAAAGCAGGAAATAGCACACTGCGGAAGCCTGCAATTCTAATGCAAGCAGCCATTCATTGGTTAGGAGGCAGAAGCAGTGGAAAAGAGGGATATCAGCTGGTATTGCTCACATCCTCTGTCAGCCAGGGCAGCGGGGGGGGGGTGTGGAAGGTAGAGGGGTGCAGCCTCCTCTTTATGAACACATGTGACATGGGAGGCGTCTGTTCAGTCTGCTGAGTCCATGCCGTTCCCAGAACCAGTTTCATTCCCTTCCTTCTCCCTTTTGATTTGCGTTGCCCTCATTCCCCTCAGCTTCACCTTTTAATTCTTATGCTACATCTAGTGGCCGCCAATTATCCTACCAGACCAAGTCTGGGATGTTGGAGGAAACCAGAGTGCCCGTGGGAAACCTGTACAGACACAGGAAGAGTTTGCAAACTCCCCACAGACAGTATCCAAGGTCAGGATTCAACCAAGGTCTCTGCAGCCATGAGGCAGCTTATTTAAATTTAGGTAACAGAAGACAAAAATATCCTCAAAGCAAAGGATGGACTGATTCCTCTCAATCAATCACAAGGTAGATAGGCAGTTAGAGCAGAGCATACCTGTGGCCATTCCCCTCAAAAATAAGTATACTGTTTTGGATATTCCTGTGGAGGATGTCTTCTCGGGAGAATGCCACTGTGACCGGCTTACAGGCACCCTACCTGGGCCCGTGGTGCAGCAGAGGAAGAGAGAGAAGAGGGAAGTGGTAGTGATAGGGGACTTAATAGTGAGGGAAACAGACAGGAGCTTCTGTGGACGTGAATGGGACACCCAGAGGGTATGATGCCTCCCAGTTGCCAGGGTCAGGGACATGTCAGATCGTGTCCACAACGTTTTGGACAGGGACGGGGAGCAGCCAGATATCTTGGTACATACTGGTACCAATGACATTGGAAGGAAAGGCAAAGAGGTCCTGAAAAGAGATATTACAGAGCAAGGTAGAAAGCTGAGAAGCAGGGCCTCCCGGGTAGTAACTTCTGGATTGCTGCCTGTGCCATGTGCCAGTGAGGGTAGAAACAGGATGATTTAGCAGATAAATGTGTGGCTGAGAAGCTGGTGCAGAGAGCAGGGCTTCAGGTTTTTGGATCATTGCGATCTCTTCTGGGGGAGGTATGACCTGTTCAAAAGTGACGGGTTGCACCTGAACCTGAGGGGGAACCAATATTCTCGCGGGCAGGTCTGTTAGAGCTGTTGGGGAGGGTCTAAACTAATTTGGCAGCTAGGTGGGAACCAGAGTGAAGGGACTCAGGAAAGGACGGATGGTAAAAATGTAAAGATAGTGTGCAGTCAGACTACCAGGAAGGGCAAGCAGGTTTTGGAACATAGTCATAGCCAACAGAGTGAGTATCAGTACATTAGGGATGCAAAATCAAAAAGGGTAGCAAATACGGTACTTAAGGTGTTGTATCTCAATGCACGGAGCATAAGAAATAAGGTGGATGATCCTGTTGCAGGATAACAGATTGCCAGATATGATGTTGTGACCACCACTAAATCGTGGCTGGAGGACGATTGTAGTTGGGATCTGAATGTCCAAGGTTACACATTATATCAGAGGGATAGGAAGGTAGGCAGAAGGGGAGGTGTGGCTCTACTGGTAAAGAATTGCCTCAAATCAGTAGAAAGGTGCGACGTAGAATCAAAAAATGTTGAATCCTTGTGGGTTGAGTTAAGAAACTGCAAGGATAAAAGGACCCTGATGGTAGTTATATACAGGCCTCCCAACAGTGGCTGGGAGGTGAACCACAGATTACAACAGGAAATAGAAAAGGTGTGTCAAAGGGGCAATGTTACGATAGTCATGGGAGATTTTAACATGCAGGTCGCTTGGGAAAATCAGGTTGGTATTGGATCTCAAGAGAGTGACTTTGTAGAATGGCTAAGAGGTGGCTTTTTAGAGCAGTTTCTCACTGAGCCTACTAGGGTATCAGCTATACTGGATTGGGTGTTATGTAATGAACCTGAGGTGATCAGGGAGCTTAAAATAAAGGAAACCTTAGGAACCAGTATGATTGAGTTCAACTTCAAATTTGATAGGGAAAGTAAAGTCTGAGGTAGCAGTATTTCAGTGGAATAAGGGAAATTACAGAGATATGAGAGACGAGTTGGCCAAAGTAAATTGGAAGGAGCTGCTGGCAGGGACGTAAGTTTCTGGAAAACATTAGGAAGGTGCAGAACATGTGTATTCCAAAAATGAAGAAATATTCAAATGGAAAAATAGTACAACTGTGGCTGACAAGGAAGTCAAATCTAATGTAAAAACAAGAGAGAGGGCATACAACAAAGCAAAAAATAGTGGGAAGATAGAGGATTGGGAAGTTTTTAAAAACCTACAGAGAAACTAAAAGAATCATTAGAAGGGAAAAGGTGAAATATGAAAACAAGCTGGCAAATAACACGAAAGTGGATAATAAAAGCATTTTCAAGTATGGAAAAAATAAAAGAGAGATGAGAGTGGATATAGGACCACTAGAAATTGAGGCAGGAGAAACAACAAGAGAGGACAAGGAGATGGCAAATGAACTAAATGAGAGTTTTGCATCAGTCTTCACTGTGGAAGACACTAACAGTGTGCCTGATGTTGTAGTGTGTGAAGCAAGATAATGGGTGTAGCTGCTATTATAAGGGAGAAGGTGCTCAAAAAGCTGAAGACCTCTAAAGTATTCTAAATAAGTGGCCAAGTGGTTAAGGCATCAGTCTAGTGATCTGAAGGTCACTAGTTCGAGCCTCAGAAGAGGCAGCGTGTTGTGTCCTTGAGCAAGGCACTTAACCACACATTGCTCTGCGACAACACCGGTGCCAAGCTGTATCAGCCCTAGTGCCCTTCCCTTGGACAACATCGGTGGTGCGGAGAGGGGAGACTTGCAGCATGGGCAACTGCCGGTCTTCCATATAACCTTGCCCAGGCCTGCACCCTGGAAACCTTCCAAGGCACAAATCCATGGTCTCACAAGTCTAACGGATGCATATACAAATATTTACTTATTTATTTTTTATGATTATTAGTTTTTTCTTCTATATTATGTATTGTATTAAACTGATGCTACTAAGTTAACAAATTTCATGTCACATGCCGGTGATAATAAACTTGAATCTGATTCTGATTGGTGGAGGAGCAGGTAGTGTTGGGGAAACAGATAGGATGCAGAAGGACTTAGACAGATTCAGAGAATGGGCAAGAAAGTGGCAAATGAATTATAATGTTGGAAAATGCATGGTAATGCACTCTGGAAGCAGAAATAAATGTGCAAACTATTTTCTAAATGGGGTGAAAATCCAAAAATCTGAGATGCAAAGGGACTTAGGAGTCTTTGTGCAGAACACCCTAAAGGTTAACTTGCAGGTTGAGTCGGTGTTGAGGAAGGCAAATGCAATGCTAACATTCATTTCAAGAGGTTGAGAATACAAGAGCAGGGATGTGATGCTGAGGCTTTATAAGGCACTGGTGAGGCCTCACCTTGAGTATTGTGAACAGTTTTGGGCCCCTCATCTTAGAATAGAAGTACTGGCATTAGAGAGGGTCTGGAGGAAGTTCACAAGGATGATTCCAGAAGTGAAAGGTTAATCATACGAGGAACGCTTGATGGCTCTGGGTCTGTACTCACTGGAAGTCAGAAGTATGAAGGGGGGATCCCATTGAAGCCTTTCAAATGTTGAAAGGCTTAGATGGATTTGATGTGGAATGGATGCTTACCCTGACGGGACAGTCTAGGACAAGAGGGCACAGCCTCGAAATAGAGGGGTGTCCATTCAAAACAGAGATGCAGAGAAATTTCTATAGCCAGAGGGTGGTGAATTTGTGGAATTTGTTGCCACATGCACCTGTACAGGTCTTTGGATGTATCTAAGGCAGAGATTGATAGGTTCTTGATTGGATGTGCATCAAAGGTTACAGGGAGAAGCCGGGAAATGGGGTTGAGGAGGAAGAGAAAAAGATTAGCCATGATTGAATGGCAGAGAAGACTAGATGGGCCAAATAGCCTAATTCTGCTCCTATGTCTTATGGTCTTATGGTCTAAGGTGATTGACTCTCCTTGTTAAGGATTAGTTCAAGATTCATCTGCTTCCCTTCAACTATTCAGTTCTTGAACTAATTAGTGCAACCCTAATCAGCACCTCAGTATAGCAATACTATTGTACGGGTAACTAGCGAGCTCAAGTGCAGGAATCACAGAGAGCTTGGCAACTCAGACAAAACTAAAGGTTTATTACAGAAGTTAACCAGCAAAACTAATACGAACTCAGGCGAACGATACAGAATCTTGAGGAATGGAAATCACTCATAATACACAGAAGAATTCAGTCTGAGTTTCACCAGGCAGGGAACCACAACGACCGAGCAAACAGAGGTTGGTATGACCACCTGAAATACACCCTGGGGCACATAGAAAAGCAAAACATTGAAAATACTATACTGATTAAAATATCCCAAGTAGAACAGAAGTGATAAATACGAAGAGAGTTTAGCAAACCCCAAATGAGCTACCTGCAAAAGAAGGTCAAAAACCAGAGCTAGTCCAAAGACAAACAATTATAGATAAAAGGTAAACAATCTAAGAAACATTGCATACCCACAAGGTGACACTGAGAAAATAAAACCCACATACTAACTGAAAAATATATCTTCTTTCTCTTTTAAAAATGACCCTGGTTGTGACAGCCAGCTATAACCACTTTGCACTACAATGTCATTCTTATAAACTACCCAAGTCTAACATCCCTTACACAAGTCTTAAAATGTGTTGTTGGTCATATAATGGGAAGGGATCAATTAGTGATTTCTGTAGATTTGGTGAGTGTAGTCCATTATAAGCTCTGGCAGAAATGAGGAACTGCTCCATTTTAATTCTTTTTTGCAAAATAACAGCAATGTGCTTATGTCACATATATGAGCTCTCTCACTGTCTCCCATAATATACTTGACACTGACTTTGACCTCAGATTTTTTTCCACAAGTACCCCCACTGCTTTTGGAGATGAATCTCCAGATTATTGAACATTTCGGAGAGATGGACATAAAAAAAAAGGGTTGATGTTGTTCTATTAAGAGAGGAAGAGATTGGTGCAGGTGTGAGCAATGACCTTGACTTGACAGATTATGATGTAGATCTGTTATCATTTTGGGTAGAGCTAAGAAATAGCAAAGGGCAGAACAGGTAGGCAAGCTTTATTTAATAGTCACCAAACATCAGTTGCAATACTGGGTATGGCTTCAGGACATCAGAGGAATGTATGACAGGAGCCCAAGATTTAAAACTGGAAAGAGAGGGAAAAAAAGGGAAGCACAACCTGCTAGCCTGATATCAGAGACAGGGAAAATGGTAACGTTCACATCAAAAGAAATGATAACAAAACACTTTAAAAGGAATATTAGAATTGAAAACAATCTGCTTGGTTTTATAAATGAAAAATCATGAATGACTGATCTCCTAGAGGTTTTGTAGATACGCCTGGCAGAATTCCCCTCATCTGCCCATCACTTCTGTCTGGTTCCCAACCTCCTTCCCTTTCCTTCATGGTCCAATGTCTTCACCTATCAGATTCCTTCTTTTCCTGCTTTTACTCTTCCATTTATCACCTCCCCGATTTGTCCATCCACATTCCCTTTCATCGAGTCTCACCTCTCATCTGCCAGTTTGTACACACCCCCTTCCTCCACCATCTTATTTTGGCTTCCAACTGCTTCCTTTCCAGTCTTGAGGGGCTCAGCTCTAAACATTGACTGTTTGATTCCCTACATGGATGCTGTCTGTTGTGGCATGGATGAACTCACCAGAGGGACAGAGTTACTGGTAGATACAAAGCAGCTTCTTTATTCGACACAACAAGGTACAGCAGGCATCATACAGATGGAGACGCTTTCAGTAGAAAGGTCTGCTAGCCCAATGTGGGCTCGATATTTATATGCTAAACACAAAGGCAATCGCTACTTACAAAGTTATAGACAATGCATAGACAATGCTTTCTTTTGAAGCTACATACAAAACATCACACCTTCTGACTTCATCCTTTCCTCCTGACACCAACATGTCTAGGTTGGTACTCACAGACTTTAGAAGTGCAAGTTAAATCCACAATACACTCATTTGGTATTTTACGTGCTAACAGAGAGAACAATTCATACTTATAAAGTATAGATAATACTGTCTTTGAAACTACCTGTAAACTCTACACTTCCATCTGCAGCGCCTGGCTAGTATCCCGATATTCACAGCTTTTAGGAAATGCATTGTTGTGAACTCAATCCACAGTACTTTGTCAAACAGAAGACTGGTGGCCAGAGTAATTTAAGTGTAAATGAATCATCTACCCAAAAACTCACTCTAACACTGTCTAACATTTTATGTGTATCTGTGACTGGCCTGCAGAGTGTGCAAACTTATCGATTTCCACAGGCAATCTTTTCACTTTCTTCTCATTGCATACCTACTGCACTTTCAAGCATTGAGTCCTCCAGCTTTGGAAATTGTACTAATTGTACCAACTCTAAGTCATTACTAAATATCAATAAATACAGCACTGATACATAAGGAGGATTCCAATCTAAAAAGCAACTGTTCACCTTAGCTGTTAGCTTTCTGTCTTCAAGGCAATTGAAGCCAATCATGCTAACAACTTTTTCATTCCATTGACCTCAATTTTGCTAAATCTGCCTTTTGTGTGGTGTTTTAGGGATGTCCTCAGAATAGCTAAGCAGATGACATCCATAACATTCTCTTCAACAACCATCTAACTTACCTCCTCAACAATCACATTAGTCGACACACACAAAATGCTGGAGGAACTCAGCAGGCCAGGCAGCATCAATGAGAAAGAGTACAGTCAATGCTTCAGGCCAAGACCCTTCATCAGGACTGGAGAAAAAAAGATGACGTCGGAGTAAGAAGGTGGGTGGGGAGGGGAGAAAGAAACTGGAAGGTGGGGATGAAGTAAAGAGCTGGGAAGTTGATTGGTGAAAGAAATTCAGGGCTGGAGAAGTGGGAATGTGATAAGAGAGGACAGAAGGCCATAAAAGAAAGAAAAGGGAGAGGAGCACCAGAGGGAGGTGATGATCAGATAAGGAAGTAAGATGAGAGAGGGATATGGGAATGGGGAATGGGGAAGTGAAGGGGCATTACCAGAAGTTTGAGAAATTGATGCCTATGCCATCAGGCAGGAGGCTAATAGATGGAATATAAGATATTGCTTCTCCAACCTGAGTGTGGCCTCATCTCAACAGTAGAGGAAGCCATGGACTGACATGCTGGAATGGGAATGGGAAGTGGAATTAAAATGGGTGGCCACCTGGAGATTTCACTTTTTCTGGTGGACGGAGTGTAGGTGCTCAGTGAAGCAGTCTCCCAATCTGCATCAGGTCTTACCGCTGTATCAGCCACATCAGGAGCACCAGATACAGTAGATGACCCCAAGAGATTCACAGGTGAAGTGTCGCATCACTGGGAAGGACTGTTTGGGGCCCTGAATGATAAGGACGGAGGAGATGGAGGGGTAGGTGTAGCATTTGGTCACATGCAAGGATAAGGGCCAGGAGGAAGATCAGTGGGGAGGGACGAATGGGCGAGGGAGTCACATAGGAAGCAATCCCTTTGGAAAGCAGAAAGTAGGAGGGGGGAAGATGTGCTTGGTAGTGGGACCCCACATAGATCGGTCAACAGAAAACTTTTGGACTCCTCTCAGTCCTGGACAACCATGGTCTTACCATTCAAGTTAGCCTTCCCTCAATTCAAACGATCCACTTACACATCTCTGTAATTTCTTTCTATTAATCTCTATTCATAATCTTAAACTTCTAATCAAATAGTCATAATTCACAAGTGTTTCTCCACTTACCTCACTTCATTTGCTTTAACCAGGTCCTCCTTCCTCATTAGATCTTAAACATACTAATCAAGAAAGTTCTCCCAGATATTCAATAGAAACTCTTCCACCCCATCGCCTTTTTAACATAATCCCAACCGACATTGGGGTAGTAGAATCATAGAATACTACAGCCCAGAAATAAGCACTTCATCTCACCTAGTCCATGCCAAACTATTTATCTGCCTAATCTCATTGACCTGCACCTGGACCATAGCCCTCGATACCCTTTTCACCCATGTACCTTACTCTTAAATGTTGAAATCGATTCTGTATCCACCACTTCCACTGGCAGTACATTCCACACTCTCACCACCCTCAGAGTGAAGAAGATCCCTTTCATGTTCCCTTTAAACATTTCACCTTTCACCTTTAACCCATGACATCTAGCTCTAGTCTTACCTACCCTCAGTGGAAAAAAGCCTGCTTGCATTTACCCTATCTATATCCTTCATAATAGCTCCAGTCATGAGATAGTACATTTTATTCTGCTTAACTCTGACCAAATAACTTCTGTACTTGACTTCTCAAATTTTCACTCTGACATTCTAATAGCATCCTGATCAGTATTGACAATAATATTTTACCTGGTGTGAATGTTGGATGTCACATTTTTCAGGTAACCCACACCCCACACCCACTTTTTATTTCCCACTCTTAATGGTCCACCTGGGATCTCTCACTTTATTTACGTTTTCCATTCCCCATTATGCGTAGATTCATTACACACCACCACTTAGTCCATCCGCTCATCGCCCACACTTCTATCCACCTGGGTTTCTTCTCCCCTGGCGTACCTTTCTTATCCCCTTCCCCATCTGGTTCCAACTGCCCATCATCCCCACCTCATTGGTTCCACCTATCACCTACCAGCTCTTTCCTCACCACTCCATCTTACCCCTTTATACCAATTACCTTCTCTCTCTACTCTCTACTTCGTGCAGAGTCTGGCCGCAAAATATTGACCATCTCTTTGCTGGCAATCCCATTGTGTTCATCCAGCAGTTTATGTTTGGCTCTGGATTCCAACATCTGCAATCTCTTGTGCAGCCACCTTTTCCATTTTCTCATTTTTCCTGAACACCCTACATCCAGGGTACTTTTTTTTCTGATTATCTAACTTGAACGTGTTATCTTCTACAAGTACGCCATTGCTTGACTCTTAACGCTCTTTTATTGTAGACTGCAAATATCATGTCTGATACAGACTTTAACAGATATTTAGTTAGGTACATGGATAGAAAAGAGATATGAGCTTGGCAATGGCTAGCATAGATGAAGGGCTGAATGGCCTGTTTCCATGCTATTTGCCTCTAAGACTCTATGAGCTACTGTTAAATATGTCAACTGAGGACATTATCACCAGTAAGCTCAAGTTCAATCAGCTTTGATGCTGATTAAATTCATCCATGTTGTCTTCAGCATTAAACTGGACCTTTTACATGAATTACTGAGGAATAATGTGACTTTTCACCAATATCTAGTCTCATGGAGAGAAGGAGAGGGAAATGAGATTTGGAAATTAAGAATCAGAGACAGAGAAAGAGACAGAGGAAATGGCAAAACTGTCACCAATAACGCTAGCTGCAGAAGAGAAAACTGAAGGAAGGAGGACTAACACATCTGAGTTTCATTGAGGTAATATATTCTCACCATAAGGGATTAATTTGGGGTTAACAAAGGGCATGCATTAGCCTCACGTACATCTGTTTTCACAGAGGAACATCATTCCCAGCAGCCTCTCAAACACCAGCTATCTGGCAAGAGTTCCCTCAGCACTGTAGTATCAACACTTTTTTTTTCCAAACTAATTTTATTTGCTTTCCAGTTTCTAAACAAATCTATTCAAAGAGATGATGCTTGTGCAGATTCATGATGTAACAAGGGCAGAACTATCCATACCTTCAATTACACACCAGAAGAATTTCTCACAGCTTTCTTTCTTCAATGACACAGCGTTGCCTACAAATGAGTAGAACTTCGTTCAAGTAAACAGGAAAAGTAGAACGTTGGAGTGAGAGAATTGTAAAGAAATTATCCCTGTATTCTCTCTGCTGAAAGGTACGCAGCTATTACCTGTGTTCCATTTATATTTAGAGCTGTACCTTGGGGAATCTCCAAGAACCAGGACTAACACCTCTCTGATCTCAGACTCTCTCATTCATTGTAGACTCCATTTGAAGTCACACCTAGAGACAGGCATTACCATTAACTGCTTCATCTGTTGCCAAATCCAAGCTTATCAACCATCCTTTTCAAGGCCTTTGAAATGGCCTGGTCGCTTGTTGGCCACCTCGTGAAGATTGAATTTTATAAAGTGCTTATAAATCAGATTTATTATCACTGTTTTAGATGATGTGAAGTCTGTTGTTTTGTAGCAGCAGTAATGTACAAAGATACAACCTTAATATAAATTACAAAATGAATAAATTTTGTATGAACAAGAAGAATGAGATTGTGTTCATGGGTTTATGGACCATCCAGAAATCTGATAGAGGAAGGGAAGAAACTGCTGAGCCAAAATGAACACTGGGTTTGAATACAGCCATCGGGCTCCCGGACCAGCATCACTCACCTCAGCACTGAACTGACTTGCTAAAGCACAGCCTGTGGACTCTCTTCTGGGGATGCTGCAGCTTGTGTTCTCAGTATTACTTGCTTACTTTTTATTAACAATTTGCAGCACTTGCTCCCTTTTGCACATTGGATGCTTGTTGGTCTTTGTTTTTTTATTGTGGATTCTGTTGTATCTCTTTGTTTATCCTGTGGGAGCATGCTAGAAATTTAATCTCAAGGGTTGTATATGTTATATATAGCTTGATAATAAGTTTACCGTGGTCTTTGAACTTTGAAAAACCTAAAGGTATGCAGCTAATCACATGAAGCTTGATCTTCCTCTGTGACTCTGTGAAATCAGTCAGTTACAAAAGGGGATGAGCCTGTATTCAGGACATCCATCCGTATTCTTCGCTCTCCCCAGTCTTTCCAGTGTTACCGATGGTCACTCCCACCAGAGGTTCTCTGTGAGTTTCCCTTTTTGTCATGGGCTGGCTCCATCCAGGTTGGGAGAGTATTGGAATTACTCCCCTTACTCCATTCTCCCCCAGCATTTGACTGCTGATTGTTGAGGTCTTCCGAAAGACTTTCACCAGCAGAGATCCATTTCCACGTTCCCTTCTCTTCTGATGTTGTTGTCTATGGATGAGCTCTCTCTTGTAGAACTGGATAAATACAAACCAGAGAAGGAACTTGTTTAGTTTGTACCCTGAAGCAGCTCTGTGAAAGGTATCTATTGATCCCATTCCCCTACTATCACCTAGGGGTTTATATCTCGTTTCCTTGAATTGAAGCCCCTTCTGAAGGTTACTACTGAGTCTACTTTCTTCTACCTACCAGGCAATGCATTTCAATCATGCCATCTTCCCTTTTGCCATTAACCTTAAATCTGTGCTGCCTGCTGTTTAGTCCTCCTGAATGTGCAAATCAATATTTTTCATCCCCTCTCCCTGAATCTCTTTGGTGCTAAGAACCTGGCCCCCGGAACTGTCTCTGAACAGGGGTTCAGTGTTGTTGATGCGGAAAGCTGAAGTCCCAGTTTAGTCCTGTTGACACTGCCAAACCTTCAAACCTTTGACCTCACTCTGACTGATTGAGTAAATTTATTTTTGATTGAAAAGTAACAACATTTTCTGGCAACCGGTCAGCACATTAACATGTTCCCTGTCAGTCAAAGAACTGAGGGTAGTTTTCGATTTATTTGATAAACAAAAGGAGGCTATCTTTGATTGCTCCAGTGACTGGGTGCAGTAATTTCACATTTAACCTGTCCTGCTGTTGAAGCTGACTATGCCCTTTGGTACAATTGATGCAGCTGCGAGCAGGGAATACCATCACAAGTGACCTGCAGCAAGTTAAAGCTGAGTTGCCCTAGTAAAAGCATCCTGCAGTCCTTAAAGAGAAGGTACATGGTGACTGCGGCAGTTGTTTTCAGTAGTTCTGGAATCCCTGGCAGACCTCAGGAGAGAAGGCACTTACCATTCCCAAAATGTGGGGGGAAGAGGCTCTTCCATTCTGAAGCTCCACAGAACCTCGCTGTAGGAGTTGGAGAGAAGAAGAGAAGCACTCTACCTGCTGGACACCAAAAGGTTGCTCGGACAGAATCAATGGGTATAGATAGTTACAACCTTTGACAACAGGAGTCAGATCCCAGAGAACTGGTGTAGGTGTTCAAGAGATTCACTGACCCCTGACCTAGTCAAGGTCATTGTATGGATTGGGAATGCCAAGCACCAGCAACCATACCACCATTTTCACACATTGGCCGGCATGCTCCAAACCCATTACTCACCAATTGCACCTGTATTACTGAGAAATAAGAGTGAAGAGGGTTGCAGTCAATTAAGCCAGCAAAAACACTGGAAGCCGCTTAAGAATCCATAGTGCATGTGTAAGTACTTCTACACAATTTCTCAGTGTGGACTTGGAAAGAAAGCACAATTTGCTTGGAACACAGACAGAGACCACAGAACCATTTCTGGAGCACAATAGATGAAGTATTGGAGTTGGCACCAATTAGAACATTTGTTTGACTAAATGTCCTTCAGAAATATTTCAGATACCCCAGAGAGGAAATAAAGATACTGGGGGAGTTAAGGGATGATCCTTGGATGGAAAAGAGTCCAATCTTACAATTCAGTGAGCAGGTCAAAGGTTGCATTGATTGACCTTGGGACACAACAGTAGTGTAATAGTTAGTGCAATGCTAATACAGCCCTGGGCACTCCAGAGTTCAGAGGTCAATTCCAGCACCGTTCTGTAAGACGTTTCTGTATGTTCTCCCCATGGAATGTGTTCATTTCCTCCAGGTCCTCCTGTCTCATCACACAGTCCAAAGATAAACCAGATAGGTTAATTGGTCTTTGTAGATTTTCTGGTGATTAGATTAGGGTTAATCATGTTTGTCAGGCGTTGCTGGGGCAGTGTGACTTGAAGGCCTACTCTGCACAGTGTTGGGGAAGGGGGGGGCGGGCAAGGGGTTCTCAATCTATCATAAAAGCACACTCCAGGAATGTACTCATAGAACCATAGTTACAGCACAAAAACAGGCCTTTTAGCCCTTCTTGGCTGTGCCGAACCATTTTTCTGCCTTGTCCCACTGACCTGCACCCGGACCATATCCCTCCATACACCTTTCATCCATGTATCTGTCCAATTAATTCTTAAATGTTAAAAAAGAACCCGCATTTACCACTTCATCTGGCAGCTCATTCCACACTCCCACCACTCTCTGTGTGAAGAAGCCCCCCCCTCAATGTTCCCTTTAAACTTTTCCCCCTTCACCCTTAACCCGTGTCCTCTGGGTTTTTTCTCCCCTTGCCTCAGTGGAAAAAGCCTGCTTGCATTCACTCTATCTATACCCATCATAATTTTATATACCTCTATCAAATCTCCCCTCATTTTTCTACACTCCAGGGAATAAAGTCCTACCCAGGCAATTTTTTCACCTGGTCAGGTGGCTGCTGTTGTTGTAACAGTGTTGGAAGAGCTTGGATGAAATTGCAGATGGTTCTGGAGCACAAAAAAACTCATTGCCGACGGCTGGGATGCTGCCTGGCTCATGAGGCATCCCGTCCTTCTTGATTTCACCTGGAGTGAACCAAGGAGAACACCACCCAAATTTCTATTTGCGTATTTCCATCCTGCATAACAAAAAGGCCATTCAGCCCATTCAGTCTATGCCAATTGACAGAGCAATCCCATTCTCCTTGCTGAAGTGTCTCAGCCTGAAACATCTCTGCTAATTTTGCTCCATAGAAGCTGTCTGGCCTGCTCCTCCAGCATTTTGTGTCTTTTACCCATCCTCCCAGTAATGTTCCCTGGAGCCTCTTCTCCCTCAATCATCGTTGTGAGAGAGACAGGGAAAAAGCCCGGGGTTTTGGACTGATTCCATAACTTTGAGAGCTGACATGAACTCAATGGGCCAAATGATCTCCTACGTTGTTAGAAATACAAGAAATCTCACAAACGTTATACATTAACATTAAAAATATCCCCACATAGATTGTTTGTTTAACCAAGACTCTTAGATTGTGTGACCCTTCCATTGTTATGCTGACAACACACAGCTTAATCTCCCCTTGAAACCAAATGACCAGTCAAATCTATTCAGCTTCATGAACTGCCTTGAGGACATAAAGTGTTGAACGGCACAAAACTTCCTACAATTGAATGAAGGCAAGTCTGAAGTTGTCCTATTTGGCCCCCTTGACTCCATCAAAGTGATTACCAACAGTCTTGGTAACCTGTCCACCCTTGTCAAACCCCATGTCAAAAACCTTGGTGTGATATTTGATCCCGCCTTTAAGTTTGACAAACAAGTTAATACAGTAGTAAAAGCCAGTTTTTTCCAGCTTCATACTATTGCCAAAATCAAGTCGTTTCTCTCTTTCAAAGATCTCGAGAAATACACCCACGCCCTTATATCCCCCCGCTTGGACTACTCCAACTCCCTGTATACTGGGGTTAGTCAGTCATCCCTGTCCCGTCTGCAACTGGTCCAGAACGCCACAGCCAGGCTGCTGACAGGTACCCGGAAGAGGGACCATATTACTCCTATCCTGGCCTCTCTCCACTGGCTACCAGTACGGTTCAGAATTGATTTTAAGGCTCTCCTGTTTGTTTTTAAAGCCCAAAATGGGCTGGCTCCCTCCTATATCACAGACCTTCTAACCTCTTATTCTACTTCCAGGTCCCTCAGGTCGGCTGACTTGGGGCTTCTGGCTGTCCCGCGATCTAATTTTAAGTTCAGGGGTGACTGCACCTTTGCTGTTGTAGCCCCTAGACTGTGGAACAGCATTCCCCTCCCTATCAGACCTGTCCCCTCCATTGACTCTTTAAAGTCCAAGTTCAAAGCTTACCTTTATTTGCTAGAGTTTGAATCTTCCCGATGTGGCTGATTTTTGGCTTGTGCTCAGGCTCATGTGGTGTTTATTTTGTGCCTATAAGCTGTGTGCCTTGTTGCTTATATCTGTGTTTCTTATATTTGTGATTTTAGCTACCTGTTATGGATTGTACAGCACTTTGGTCAACATGAGTTGTTTTTAAATGTGCTTTATAAATAAATTTGTCTTGACTTGACTTGCCTCTGTGATTGATTTATAAGGCAGTCTGCCAATACCACCTCCCATGGATCCAGCTAACACTCATTCCTTTCCTAAAATGAGCTTATTGGGTATTTCCTCATCCTAGGCCACCCAACAGGGAAAGAATTAACAATGCAGTGATAGAGTGGTCTTATTGCATCATTATGAATATCTAACCTCGTCTGTCTAATTATGATGCCAGTGAGGGAGATGCATTAAGTCACTGCATTGATGAACTCACCAACCTGAAGACTTGAGTCAACTGCTCGGCCCAAGAGCACAAAAGAAGTGCAGATGTCTCTGAACAAAGCACAGTTCATCACAAATTCCACCGTGCTGCACCCCCAGTACTGGTGCACACCCATGAGCTTAAAGATCTACTTTTCGTGGTGTAATTAGCTTGCTTACAGTGACGTAGGAAGGTGCAGAGTTATTATGTGAAGAAGCAAAGACAGCTATCTGCCACAGTTCATTGATTCTATCTGATGGAAAGCAAACCTGTGGAAGGGATTGTAAGTGGACAAAGCTAGCAGCTTTAGTATTGCTGTTGGTGTTGGTTTATCATTGTCACATATACCAAGATACAGTGAAAAGTTTTTGTTTTTCATGCCATCCAGGCAGACCTTTCCATTCGTAATTACACTGAGGTAGTTTTGAAAAGCAGAATGCAGAATATAGTGTTGCAGAAACGGAGAAAATGCAGTGCAAGTGAACAAGTAGACAGATAAAGAGAAAGGGTCACAATGAGTTAGACTGGAAGATCAAACATTCATCCTTAAAAATGTCCATTCAAGTCTTATAACAGCAGGACAGAAGCTGTCCATGAGCCTGGTCGTATGTGTTCTCAAGAGTTTGTATCTTTTGCCTGGAGAAGAGAGAATGTCTCAGGTGGGAGGGGTCTGTGATTATGTTGGCTGCTTCACCTAGGCATTAGGCATTGGGAAGTGCAGACAGAGTCGATGGGAGGAGGCTGGATTTCATAATGGACAGTGCTGTGTTCAAAGCTCCCTACAATTATCTTGTGGTCTTGGGCGGAGCAGTTGCCATACAAAGTTGTCAGACTTTCAGTCAGTCAGTCTGCGGGCTGCTCAGCTGTTTGCTGATCTTCTGGCACCGGTGTCCGGTCAGAGTAATATGTGAGAAGCATACTGACAGCAACAACATGGGGAACCAGCCACTCACCGATCAAAGAAAACACCAGCCCAATTCGACTTGAATGGGAAGGACCTGCTGTACAAGAATTAGAAAAGAAACCAGCAATCCAAGAATATTTTTCATCTTATTCATTTCAAATGCAGTCCAAAGCTTGCCAAGACATTTTTTCATTAAAATACAACATTTTAAAATTTACAATTGTTATGGATGTATTTAAGCCTTTTAAACCATTCCTGATTTTTTCATCATAGCAAAAGTTATAAAACAGAAGTGTGCAGGAATTTCTTTTTTGTTCAAGCTCCAGAATTCTCCATCCTAGAGCATTGTGGAGACCAGATCGTTAGCAACACATGAGGTGGAAGGAGGTAATTTTTTGAAAAATCGGGGAACTGGACCAGAAGTGGGGCTGAGAGCAGTGTATGTCAACCAGGATCACACTGAATGGTGAGGTGGGCTTAAGAGGCCTTCTAGTCTAGTCGTGTTCCTACTTGCTTGTGTTTTAGATTATTTTTTATTGTTATGTTTTATTGGTACAAGGACGCTTGGACCTCAGAATCTACATCATTATGGCCTTGCTCCTTTTTATCTAACTGCACTGCACTTCCTCTTTATCTGTTGTTAGAACATAAGATCATAGAGCATAAACAGTACAGCACAGTACAGAACCTTCAACCCAATGTTTTAACCTCCTCCAGGATCAATCTAACTATTCCCTCCACATTGCCTTCCATTCTTCTTTCATCCAAGAGTCTCTTAAAAGTTCCTAATGGATCTCTCTCTATCGCAGCACCTGGTAATGCATTCCATGCACCTACCACTCTCTGCATAAAAAAACCCTACCTTTGACTCCAAACCCCCCCTCCACAACATTTTAAAGTTATGTCCTCTTGTATTAGCCACTTCCACCCTGGGAAAAATTCTCTGCCTAACCACTTTATCCATGCCTCTTGTCATCTTGTATACTTCCATCAAGTCAGATCTCATTCTGTTTCTCTCAAAAGGCATGCTCAAAAATCCAGGCAGCAATCTGTTAAATCTCCTCTCCATCCTCTCTAAAGCTTCTAATATCCTTCCTATAATGAGGTAACTTGCCAGTACCTGCAGTTGAACTCTGTCTTTTTGTGTGTTTCCCCCAGCTGTCAGTCTGTGGTTTTGTATTGCCACGTGCTCCTGTCCCCGCTCCTGCTCTACTCTGGCCCCTGTATTACTGAGTACACCGTCTCTCATTTGCTTCTCATTATTACTCTCTTTACTCAGAGAGTGGTAGCTGTGTGGAACGAGCTTCCAGCAGAAGTGGTTGAGGCAGGTTCGATGTTGTCGTTTAAAGTTAAATTGGATAGCTAAATGGACAGGAAAGGAATGGAGGGTAATGGGCTGAGTGCAGGTCCGTGGGACTAGGTGAGAGTAAGAATTTGGCATGGACTAAAAGGGCGGAGATGGCCTGTTTCCGTGCTGTAATTGTTATATGGTTATATGGTTATATTACCTGTATTGCTGCCACCTGTGTCTCATTGTGCTCCACCTATCATCTGCCTCTCTGTTTACTGCTCAATGTATTTCAGTCCTGTATTTTCACCTGTTTGTTGTTAGATTGTGCCAATGAATTTTCCTGAGCCTTTCCAGCATTTGTATCTGTACTCTATCCGTCTGAATATCAACTCTACCTGTTTCCCGATTCTGGTTTTTGGATTTCTCTGGATGTTTTGATCTCTGCCTGAACTTTGACGCTGACTTTGTTTTCACCTCGGGATTTGTTACCCAATTAATATCACTGTGTGCACAGTACTGGGTCTGCGATTGGATCCTGACAGCACAATCTGGCAAAAAACAGGTGAAAACATGACCATACAAAACCACAGACTGACAGCTAGGGGTTTTCACATTGGAGGTACTGACATGACTAGAATTAAACACAATATTCCTTGTGTGTTCTAACCAGGGTTTTACAGAACTGCAACATTATTTTGGAGCTTTTTAACTCAATTCCCTGCCTAATGAAGGCCAGTATACCACACACCTTCTGAACTACCCTATCAAATTGCACTGCAGCTTTGAGTGATCTATGGATGTAAACCCCAAGATACCTCTATTCCTCCATATTGTAAGAATCCTGCCATTCTGTGTTCTGACTTCAAATTCAACCTTCAGACTTTTTTGGATTGAACTGCATCTGCCACTTTTCAGCCCAGATTTGCATTTAATCAGTGTCCCTTTCTCAAAGGTACATTTCAAAGGTACATTTAATGTCAAAGAAATGTAAACAATATATATCCCGAAATACTTTTTCTTCGCAACCATCCAGGAAAACAGAGGAGTGCCCCAAAGAATGAATGCCCGTTAAATGTTAGAACTCCAAAGCCCCCCCCAACTCCCCCAGCAGCAGCAAAGCAACGATCCCCCCTCCAGCAAAAAATACACCAAGCACTCAAGCATGCAGCAAAGCACCAATAAAGACACAGACTTGCAGAACCCCAAAGACTACTTGTTCACCCGGTAATTCGACATACTATAGGCTGTCTTTCTCCCTAATAAGGGAAAAATAGGTGTCCCTGTCTAACCTATGATTTCACTCTGATTTCACCGATATATTTTGTCACTACCTCAAATAGTTCAGTCAGACTCCCAAGACACAATGTGTCCCTCACAAAACCATGTTGACTATCCCTAATCAGACAATGCTTTTCCAAGTGCTCATAAGTTCTGTCTCGAAGAGTCCTCTTGAATAGTTTGCCCACCACTGTCGTCAGACTCACAAGTCCAAAATTCCCAGGGTTATCATTCATGAACGAAGGAGTGACATTTGCCACATTTTAATCCTCTGACACTCCTCCTATGGGTGGCGAGGTTTGCAAAGATCATCGCTAAAAGAGCAGCAATGTTTTACCTTTGTTTGTCTATATCATTGGTACCAAAATGTACCACAAGTTCTGACTGCTCATTTTCCCCCTTAAGAATGTTGTGAACCTGATCTGAGACATCCCTAACCCTGGCATCTGAAGTTCCTGATTCAGTTATTCCTTCTCTTTAACCCTGCTTTAGCTGAAAAGTGTACTTTGAAAATATGTCCGCCTCTCCCACATTCCTGCTACTGAGGAGTTCTCAACCATTTTATCCCATGGACTAATACCATTAAGCAAGGGGTCTGTGGGAATCTCTGACATTGTTGATTGGTTATATATCGTTAAAAAATAGTACCCATTAAAATCTTGTTTCCAATGCCAAAGAGTTTTGCTCACAGTTTTCAGTCAGTGTTAAACATGAAAAACACCAATGCACCCATATATGATTGGAGCAACACACATCAAAGTTGCTGGTGAACGCAGCAGGCCAGGCAGCATCTCTAGGAAAAGGTACAGTCGACGTTTCGGGCCGAGACCCTTCGTCAGGACTAACTGAAGGAAGAGTTAGTAAGAGATTTTTGTTGTTTGTGTTGTTTGCATATATGATTGGAATTGGTTTACCAAGATATAGAGATAAGTCTGTCTCACATACTGTTCATACAGATCAATTCACAACACACATTGAAATAGGTAAAATAAAAACAATGCAAGTTGAAGTGTAACAGCGAACTTAAACAATAAGGTGCAAAATCACAATGTGTAGTTTGTGATGTCAAGAGTTTAACTTGTCATTCTAGGGAACCATTTAATAAGGCAGATTACCAACTTATTCAGTACATATTAACTTCTATTGATAAACAAATGAAAATTATTTCAAAACCATTGAATCAGTCATTTTCTTTCTATGCTGAAATTCGTAATATACAAAACAGGATAAAAAAACTGAGTGTTTCAGCATGTAATGTCATTAGACATGGTATGTCAGTTACCTTTTACATCTTTTAAAAGTCTCTGTCTTTCTCAATAACACGGCTTCAATAGTAAATTTTAACCTCAGGAAGCAATTTTAGATTTGCCAATTTCATGTGTGTTTACTCTGAATGGTTTCAGGCTAATCAAGCATGCCGTCCACATTATAGGAGATGATGGACTGACAGAATTACTTCCACTAGGCTCACTGCCTACGAGGAGGAGGGAGCTGAGATTTACTTTGTTCTTCCAAAGGTTTAAGAGATATTCTGAAACATGAATTCTTAAAACTATCTAATATTTCTATTATGATGCATCATACATTCAGGCACTAGTGCCACATGACTAGCAACAACTTCAACTGATCATATAATAAGTGGGTGTAAAGCAGGCCTCAGAGGATGAGAGGTACATGGAAATAACTCAGAAATGGTACATGTGAGACTCATATGGCTCTTCCATTCGTGGGATCCCACTCATGTATCTTCTGCTTATTTTTCTGCGTAGTCTCTATTTCCCTTGCTTCATTAATGGCCAGAATACTACAGATGTCTGTTTTTAATGAATACAATGGCTCAGCTTCACAGCTCTGCCGCTGAGAATTCCAGAAAATGACTATTTCCCAACTGAGGAAAACTTCCCTTATCGTGGTACTAAATGGTCTATCGCTTATCCTGAACCTGAACCCTAGTTTGTGACTCATTGGCCTATCAGATCATTTAAACAATTTTGCAAGTCTTGATGGGGTCTCCTCTCATCCTCCATACATGGTCCCAGTATTGTGGTATGAAGACTGCGCGTTCATCAGGGATGCAACCTCTCTGGCTTCTTTCCAGGGTAACAATTTGCTTGGAAGTGAAGCAGGACAGCACAAAACCATAGGGATGAATGTCCCTTCCAGCGATGAATGTTTCCATCAGACTGAGAGAAGTGAGGAACCTCAACAGGAAATGGTTAATTCCTGTACGTACTATAAATGGTGTCTGCAATGTTCTTCCCTGGAGCTCTTGATTCTCTCTGCTCCTGAACCACAATAATGCAATGAACAGCCCATTTAGAAGCATGCATAACAACAGCATTAAGAGGATTCTATCTAACAGTTACTCGTGCAGTACCCATTTAGTTTTACAAGATTATTCAGCCATTTGATTGAAAAGGAAGTTCACTTCAATACAATGACACAGCGCTGGAATCACCACCTACACTGAATGTGAAAGGGTCACTGAGAATGAAAAACTGGCAACGCAATTTAAAACAATAACTTGGCTTCTCACTAAAATGGTGAAGGACAATACTTGCACTGATCTATGTCTTGCTAATCTTAGTCCCCAGAAGGCAAGAGAATGAAAATCAACAGCGTACTGTCTTTCACTCCACTGTCTGGAATGCAGTATCTGAAGCAATTCCACATAACTCCATTTTTGGCCCCTGACCCAATGATACTACATTTTGCTCTCAGTTATTAAATATCTTAACCCTGTCTACTTCTGACTTTGACAAAAAAAATCTTTAGTTTACATCTTTCTTCCTAGAAAGTATTGTTTACTCACTGCCAAGATCACATAACTGCTTACACCCAGAAAGCCATTCTTCCTGTGTGAATCTAGCCAATTTCCATCAAAAAATGATTCGGGTGCCAAGGTAGAGTAATAGTTAGTGCAATGGTATTGCAGCTTGGTGTGCTCTGAAGCTTGGAGATCAATTCCGGTTCTGTTCTGAAAGGAGTCTCTGCACGTCCTCCCCATGGAAAGTGTGGATTTCCCCCGGATCCTCCTGTATCCTTCCATAGTCTGGAGATGTACCAGATAGATTAATTAGTCATTGTAAATTGTCCCATGATTAGGTTAGGGTTAGTCGGTTTTGTCGAAGGTTGCTGGGGAGGCATGTCTCGAAGGGCTGGAAGGGACTACTCCACACTGTATCACTAAATAAATAAATTTGACTCTTGAAGTTATTCAACATTCACAATGACACATCCCCAGATTTTCGACTACGCTGAATTAGATGTTGCTTCACAAGTTTGGCCAAAGAAGGTTTTAACTCCACGGGAAAGTCTTGGGTAAATTAGTGTGACATTTCACTCCTTAAATTTCTACCTTCACCTTCCCCAATCATGATCTAGTGATGAAAATGTCAGTTTAACGTTTACTGGTCTTACCTTTCAATCCTGCCTTGGGTTTGGTAGAAACATATCTCAAATTAGATCACGAACTTCTCCTTTGCTGCAGGTTTTCTTTCCTGACAGACAGACAGGGAGGTAAAGGAGGCTAGACTCTTTGCAAGCCTGTGGACACATAACACCTGGTGTAGAGACTCTGATGCACCAGATTGAAAGAGGCTACAGAAGCTTGTAGACTCATCCAGTTCCATCACCGGCATAAACCTCCCCCCTATCGAGGACACCTTCAAAATGCAGTGCCTCAACATGGCAGTGTCTGTCATTGAGGACCCTCACCACTCAGGGCGTGCCCTCTTCTCATTACTACCATCAGGGAGAAGGTACAGGGGTCCGTGGACCAACACACAATGTTTTAGGAACAGCTTCTTCCTCTCTCCATGAACATTACCTCACTATTCCTATCTGCGTTATTTATATTTTATTTTCTTATTTCAGTGATTATAAATCTGATTCTGATATTTCAAAAGAAATAATAAATTCAATTCAATTCAAATTTAATCGTCATTCAAACATACATGAATGCCCATGAATACAGTCAAATGAGGCAGTGTTACCCTGGGGTCAAGGTGCAAACTGTCACACACAGTGCACATAGCACATACAAGATCCAAGAACATGTAAGGTATCAGTAAAATACAATAATAATGTAAAAGGAATGGAAACTTCTGAAATGCCCGCTTCGCTGCCACTGCTACTGTGCGATCGAGGATCTCCGGAGGGGAAGGCCCCAAATCCTCGGCTTTGCCTATTGCCAGGGTCAAAGCGCTCGGCAGAGATGGTGCTCGGTGCTCGGTGTCGGAGAGCTGGTTGGAGGCTCGGAGTTTTCGGACGGACTCGGAGTCGGACTGTGGTCGGATGCTTCCAGGATGCTGCATCGGCAAATTTGCGGCGCTGGAGGTTCACCATCTGCGTGAGATGATGGGACTTTCAAGAGACTTTGAGACTTTTACTGTGCCATGGTCTGTTCTTATCAAGTTAACGGTATTGTTTTGCACTGTTGTAACTATATGTTATAATTATGTGGTTTTGTTAGTATTTAAGTTGGTTTGTCATGTGTTTCTGTGATATCATTCTGGAAAAACATTGTATCATTTCTTAATGCATGCATTACTAAATGACAATAAAAGAGGACTGTGTGTCCTCATGATCTAATCTAATCTGTGAATGCAAAGCAGCAAAAGAGAAAAAACAGGTTTCAGTGATAAATACGTGTAAATGGCACTGCAATAACAGGTGCTGACAGGGACATTCTGAGTGATTTTGTGCACTGTTCCATCCAGAAGAAAAATAAATTCCTTTGATTTACTTGTGCCAGAGGATGAGTGGGATGGTGGTGTAAAGTAACTTTTTGATAATCCTTATATCCATTCCCATGAGGACAGAAGTTGGGGTCAGGACACCAAGATTCTCAAAACATCTTTTAAATTAACAAGACAGTGGCATGATCAATGACATTTATTATTGTTTTGGGTTTGAAAGACAGCATTTATCTTGTAAAAAATTCCAGCATGTCTGAAAATACTGGAAAACCTCAGCAGCCCAGGAAGCACCTGTGGAGGGAAAACCTAAGTTAACATTCTGATGAAAAGTCCTCAGGCTGAAATGTTATCCTGTTCACTGCCCGCAGATGCTGCCTGACCTGTTGGGTATTAGCAGCATTCGAGTCATAGAGGGATGGAGCATGGAAGCACGTCCATGGGCCTACTAAGTTGTTCTGATTGTCAGGCACTTTTTCAGACTCATGTTACATCAATCCTATTTTCTTCATCTCCCTACCTTCCTATCAACTCCACCCCCACCCCTCAGATTCTACTCCTCACCAACACACTCAGAACAATTTATAGCAGCTGGTCACCCACCAACCTGAGCACCTTCTGGATGTGGAAGGAAAGTGGAGAACCATTCTCAGCTTTCCTTCCAAATTTACAGCATCTTCAGGAGTCAGGATCTCATTCCCAGATTGTTTGGAGATGCACTGAGAACTTTGCACAAATAGCAGCTTCTAACTGCAGTTCACCTGCTGCACTGAGGGAGAAGCCAAGGAAAATATTTGATTTCCTTGTATATGTTAGGTTTAACAACTTCCATTCATTAGCATCAGTCACTTCTTGTCACCGGTTATCAGGGAAATAAAGCAGAGGAGTCTTCTCTCCGTTTTGAATTTCTATAAAAATACATTCCACTTGGAAATGTATCTGTCTGCTTCTTAATTTATCGAGGGAGTTAACCACAGTTGTAAATTCCACAGGTCCACCAGCTTGACTGCAGAAATATCTCCTCATCTCTATCTTAAATCTCTTGCCCTGTAACCTCCTTGTTCCAGACTCCTCAGCATATAAACATAGCCAGTCAGTCTAGTCATGTCATAAATTTGCTACTTTCAATTTGGCCCACCCTCATTCTGCTAAAGTTCATTGAATACAAACCTAGTAAATCTAACCTCTCTTCATATGTTAGTCTCACCATCACAAGAATCAGCCTAGTGGACCTTTGGAGATGCAAGAGACTGCAGGTGCTGGAATGTATAGCAAGGGGCAGGTTGCTGAAGGAACTCAATGAATCAGACAATATCTGTAAGGCAAATGGGTCCAATATTTCAGATCAAGTCTGCCCATCCGGACTGAATGATTGAAGGGACTAGCCAGTATAAAGAAGTGAAGAAAAGGAGTCAAGCAGGAGCTAGCAAGCTATAGCTGGGTCCAGATAGGGAGGGATGATAAGCAGATGGAGGTGGAGAAGGTGGAGATTTCTCTGTGTGGATTCAGAGTTGTCTTGCCCACAGAAAACAGAAGGAGATAGCAAACGAGGGGTTCCTAGCCTTTTTTATGCCATGGACCAATACAATTAAGTAAGGGATCTGGGGATCCCCGGCTGGGAACCTCTGTAGTAAATAGAACATATTCTGCCTCAAGTTCTGTAACTACTGTGTTCCACAGGGATCTGTTTTGGGAACCGCTGCTCTTGATATTTTTATAATTGAAGTAAGTGACAAATTGGAAGGGTGAGTTAGTAAGCTTGCAGAAGATGGGAAAGTTTATGGATAGTGTAGAAGGTTGTCATGGGTTACAATGGAACATTGATAGGATCCAGAACCGGCCTGAGAAGTGACAGATCAAGTTAAATCCGAAAAAAATGTGAAGTGATGTACTTTGAAAAGTCAAACTTGAAGGCAGAGTACAAGGTTAATGGTAGGATTCTTTGCAGTGTGGAAGAACAGAGAAATTTTACAGTCCAAGTCCATAGATCTCTCGAAGTTGCTCCACAAGTTGATAGAGTAATTAAGATACGGTGTATAGGCCGAAGATTGAGTCTGAGAGCTGTTATAGCTCTATAAAAGTCCGTTTAGACCACAATTGGAATATCATGTTCAGTGCTGTTCTCCTCATTAAAGGAAGGATGTGGAAGCTTTAGAAAGGATGCTGCTTGGACTGGAGAGCTTGTCTTATGAAGATATATTTAGGTAGCTAGTACTTTTCTTTTTGGAGTGGAGGAAGACGAAGGTGACTTGATAGAGGTGTAGAGGCATAGATAGAGTGGATAGCCAGAGACTTTTTCCCAGGCCAGAAATAGTCAATATAAAGGAGCATAATTTTAAGGTGACTGGAGGAAAGTCTAAGGGGGACGTCAGAGGTAAGTTTTTTACGCAGAGATTTGTAGATGCATGGGACACCCTTCCAGAGGCGGTAGTTGAGGCAAATACCTTGGGGCCATTCAAGACACTCTTAGGTTGCCAAATGAGTGGTAGGAAAGTGGAGGGCAAAGTTGGAGAAAATACTAGATTGACCTTAGAGTAGGTGAAAGGTTAGTACAACATAGATTGAAGGGCCTCTATTGTGCTATAATGTTCTATGTTTTCAGTTTGGATGGGCTTTGATAATTTCAATACAATCTTCTCTCATATTATGGGTTCCAAGGTAGCATAGCAGTTCCCTCAATGCTTCTGTAGCCCCCCCGGCCACCCTCAGGCTCGCTCGGCTCGCTGTCCTCTAGGGAAACAGCCTCGGCCCCGCCAAACTGAGTAATAGTTTGTTTGGATGCTGTGTGAGGTACCCCTCCCCGCCTAAATAACAGACATTACACCAGATGCAATTAAACGATTTACAGTTTATAGATATTACTGGAACTATATAACTAAAAGAGAATAAAATATAAAAGGAAAATAAAAGGCGCCACACTTATCAAAGTGCAATCTCTTCGTGCACAAAAATCGTTGGAGCTCAAGGACCTTCTTCTTCACCCTGCGACCCCTCGGACCACCTCGACCGGCTGCGTGGGACCACTAACAGTGGTCGACCAGACGCTCCACACGAGCCCGTCTCCGTCTCCTCGCTGAACGCCCTCCTCGGGGTCCAACCCCGTTAGCGGACATGACAGCACCTCATCCATCCTCTGTCTCGCTCTCCTGCCTTCTGCCCCAAAACCCCGCGCATACAGTATCTTCAAATACACCAAAACCATAACAACTATCACAATTGGTTAATAGCACTCTCTTATCACACTCTAAAACAAAACAAGATGCTAGCGCAAATTTTCTCAGCGTTTAACACAACAAAGCCGTATTCCCCACATTAACATAACAAAGACGCCATTTTAATTAGCCTCCGCAGTAACATAAAAGTCGAAACCCCCTTACACTTCTATAACTCGGGACGTCGGAGTTCAGTGTTCAATCCCAGCATCCTCAATAAGGAGTTTCTACTTTCTACCTTCTCCCTTTGGAATGCGTGGGTCTTCTCCAGGTGCTCTGGTTCCCTCCCACAGTCCAAAGACATACTGGATAGTAGGTTAATTCGTCATTGTAAATTGTCCTTTGATTAGGTTAGAGTGAAATTAGGGATTAATGGGGGTTGCTGGGAGACATGGCTCGAAGGGCCGGAAGCGTTTTTTCTCCACTGTATCTCTAAATAAACTAAAATAAAATAAATTATAAACTGATAATTCCACCTATTGTTAACCTGGATGCTTCACTGAAGTGTCGGCTTCCAGATGGCCAATGCTTCAAGTCCCACTGCTCCCTCAGTCAAAACCATTTGTCATAGTCTAATTGTAAGGAGTTTCTTCAGTTCATTTCTCTTGCCAAATTCACACTGGAATGAATCCAGCCTGGTCTCCAGTTAGGTACTTGCTTGGCAGTTGTATTTCCAACTCTCAGATCCACATGCCACAGAGAGAGAGAAGAACAAATATTTATATGGTGTCTTTTACACCCATAGTATGTGGTTAAGGCATCAGTCTAGTGATCTGAAGGTCGCTAGGTCGAGCCTCGGCTGAGGCAACGTATTGTGTCCTTGAGCAAGGCACTTAACCACACATTGCTCTGTGATGACACCGGTGCCAAGCTGTATCGGCCCTAGTGCCCTTCCCTTGGACAACATCGGTGGCATGGAGAGGGGAGACTTGCAGCATGGACAACTGCCGGTCTTCCATCCAACCTTGCCCAGGCCTGCGCCCTGGAAACCTTCTAAGGCGCAAATCCATGGTCTCACAAGGCTAACAGATGCCTGTAAAGTATGTGTTGGGCCCCACCCAGTTGATCTGTCAAACAGCTGTTTAATCCAATGGAAGCAACGGAAGTTATTGTTGTAAAGAGGGAACTCTGACAGTAAGGTTCATATACAAGGTGCCACTGACATTAGGTTATTTGGTGATGCTGATTTTGGAGGAAGAACTGGCTCTGGGAGAACTCCTCTCCTCCCCTTCTCCTGACACCACCTTACCTTTCACCTGACGACTGCTGAATTTTACACCTGAGAACTTGCATTGACTGGGAAGGTGTGTCTCTTAGCATTGCAGTGACACCTTTATGTACAAGTCTCTGGAGTGGGTATTGAACACACAAGTTTATGAACACACAGCGAAAGCTCTAACACCCAAAATTACTTTATTTATGGGTTTTATAACTACTCTGTGGTAATCAGTTCTCTTCAAATGCACCAGAGTTAACAGTGAGACTGCAAACCTTTATTTTTGGCTCAACGTCTCACTGATTGGAGTTATGATGGTGAATGCAGGGGTTAAAACACATCCCTGATTGGTAATTATCATACCCAGGAAATTTATTTTTGTACAAAGGAGTTGATCATTTTTAATGTCATTTACATATACTCTGTCTGTCAACCCTTCTCAACCTGTGTTAAATGGTCATCTGGTGTGTTGGCTGTGCAGTATATTTCATCAGCATTTGCACAAACGCCTGGTATTCCTGGTAGTCTGAATGACTCCAGCAAAAAATATACGTGAGGTATTCAAAAAACCTTGTGGGAGTCTGGTCCAATGATATGGTGAGCCATCGGATACCATAAAGGCTATGTAGTGTCCGTCATTTTCAAGAAGTAGGTGTGACCAGAAGCCATTGGCCAGATCTATGCAATATTTTCTACTTCTTCTGAGTAAGTCTTCATAACAATTGTAATGACTGTTGCTGGGCCAAATTAGATTCTGTGTGTTTATTTAGGATAATGTAGTTGATGACCAATCACTGTCATCCATTAGTCTTTTCTACACCAAACATGGGCGAGTTAAATTGAGAAGGTTCTTTTATCAAAACACCTTGTTTATCGAGGGAATCCTGTAGGGATTGCTTTCCTCTTTGGTCGGGAATGTACCACTGTCTCTGGCATGGGAAAAGACTGTATCCTAATTTAGTTGGTTCAATATCAACCATCCCATAATGCTTAGGATCTTGATGTATTTGCTCAGAATATTTGCACAAAATATGTTTCAATTTCTCTCTGATCCTTTTACCCTGATGATAGTCTAGTGGTTTCTGAAAATGTATGTCTGGTTCATCCAGAGCAGTTGCATTGGTTGTTGGCTTGATTATTGCACAAATCGAACAGAAAATATCCGGTGTTCCTGTTAGAACCTCTAGTTTATTACAATCTGAGGTGAGCTAGTGTATAAGACTTTACAGCCACTTCTAATGTTTGTTTAATCCCATAAATCTCTATGGAACATTTTAAATTGGGCACTCTACTTCATTTCCATGTGTACTGTACCTTCAATTTTAATTTTCCTGTCAGCTCCCTGAGTTTATCGCCTTGAATAATTTCACAATTTAGCATTGAAACATCTGCAGACATATCAAAATGGCAGGGTTGTACAGCAGGATTTAGTCTCTCATCTGCATCTATGGTTTATCCCTTCATTGTTCCAGTCTCTAACTTAAAAAATAAAACACTCATCATGTTCAATTTGAGGAGCAGCCTGGGTATTTGCCTGCATTACTATTGCAACCAGGATGTCAACTATTTTATAGCACTAGGTGAAGTGCGGCAGCAGTCATCAAACATGCTCAGATTACTGCTAAATTATAATTATTTCTAAAATAATTCTTGTGGTATAACGTGACCATGTTGTGTGCAAATTATGATTATATTGGGTTTGCTGACTGCAAAGTTCTACAGAAACAAAGACCTTAAACCCTATCAAATACACAGTAATAGCCATGAGTACCCACACTAAAGGGAGGTTATACTCTAACTATCTAATTCAAAGCCTAGTTCATTTTCCTGTTTATTCTCCACAGTGAATTTAGCTGTCAAAACCCACAACTTGAGCAGTGGGTTCCCTCCCTCTACCAAGGGGAAAATACTTCCAGCCAACAAAGTAATGTAAAAACAGTTCATTTATTTTCAGCGATACATGTGTGACGAAAGAGGGTTACAAAAGTACACATAGACTAAGATGTTAACTGTCCTGTGCTAGCACCAGTGGGATCATCAGTTGATCTGCCACCTGTCTTCAGGAGAGAGAGATAAATAAGACAATGGAGCAGCATTTGGAAATGTTAATGAAGAGACGAGAGAGTTTAACGGAAAGAGACACCGGTCTGAGTATTGTCAAGACCGGCTCCTTTTGAACCCTGAACTGTTTGAAGTGTGATGGACAGGCGATACCCCAACAGGGGGATAAAAAGGGGCAGGTTCGCTAAGACAACACACACAACACCACGAGGTAACGAGACCCTGGAAGCCGTGTGCCCCCCCCCCCACAAGTCGGTGGGAGTTTTTGGAGGACTGTCGCGGGACCAGCCATAGACGCACAGGGTAGAAAGATTCGGTCGGTGGGAACCTGGTGTGTGTGTCCACCCTTGCCTGGGTGCCGGGTTCACCGCAGAGGAATGATCGTATCTGGAATGGAGGGGTGACAGTCGGAGACCTCAGAAGACATTACAAAGGGCTCGCCCGAAAGCTAACTGTGAGGAATATCAAAGGTCTGTTGAATCTGATTTGAATATCAGCATTCGCTCTCTCTTTCCCCAACGGCACGAGGGCGATTACTGCGAACTGAACTAAACTGAACTCCGTCACTTGTGATTGAACATTTTACCCCTAGACTGCGATAAAGCTGATTGACCCTATTATCCTAGTTCTGTGTACATGTGTGTTTATTCATTGCTAACCTGTTGCATTTATATCCTTATTATTAGAGTACTGTGTTGCTTATTTCTTTAATAAAGCTTTCTTCGTTCCAGTAAACCAGACTCCAACTGAGTGGTCCATTTCTGCTGGTTTGGCAACCCAGTTACAGGGTACGTAACACATGTTTAAATACAAACAACATTCTTAAAACAATTAAAACTCTCAGAGGATTTCTATCTTATAAAGGACTTCTAAATGACGAGCCATTTCTAACACATGAAAGATTTTCAAAACACAGCTACAAGACTAACAAACGATGCGGACAAACCAGCCCTCCATCACAGAACTGAAGACAGAGGAACGGACTCTAGTTCACCCTTTTATGTTCCTTACTCTATTCCTAAAAACCTTGAACTGCTCTCTACATTTACACTACTTCTTTGCCACTTGGGTGAATTTAAACAAGTGATATTCTTTCAATTGCCTTTTAGCACAACCAGTCTAAAAGCTGCTGGAAGTCACAGATCCCACATACCCCAAATTAATGCAGTGGAGCTAACTTCCCTGAGTACATAGAACTTCTAAATTATTAATAGATCAGTTATTGATATGCTAAGTGACTGTCTCCATCTGGTCTGCAAGTTTCCTTGAACTAAGCAACTAGCCAGCATTATCTGTGTTGAACAAAGCCAAATTAAATAACACGTTGTCTTATACTGTACCTCTTCAGCAGTTAGACAGGTATTGTGGTCCAGCAACCTACGTTCTAGGGACAAAGTATCTGCTTGCAAAGCTGCCCTTCTAATTTCAAACTGATTACTGCTTTCCATTTGTATTAAGAACTGAAGATTGGCTTCTGTTTATGATGAGAAGCTAAACAAAGAATATAGTTGCAAGTTTAGCTTACCATTGTTTGATTTTACAAGTATCTGCTGCTGTGTTTAGATAGCTAAGCTTGTCAATCAAAAGAAGCCCCCTGGCCCAGGAAGCGAATATCCATCACTGAGTCAGATATGACTGCAAAATGCACAAAGGAAGTTCTGGAAAGCAAAGAATGCTTCTGCTGCCTTGGCTCTACTTCACCAAAGGGACACTTTTGGTGAAGTATATTCAAGGCAGCAAAATCATGGAGGGAGGGAGGGAAAGTAAAATGTGTCAAAGAAGCAATAAACCTCATTAAGATGTCCTCAGAACAGCAGAAACTAAACTAGTGTAACACACTGCAGGGTTTCACTCCTAATGTAATGGCTTCTCTGTAATATTCCACTGCTGAGGTAATGGTTTCTCTGTAGCAGCAATGTTTGGGTTATGAATAGAGATAACAGGACATGCTAGCCAATGAGCAGGATGTTGTTCTTTCTTGTGTGTCTGGGAGCCGGAAATTCACAGTCTTTTGCCGGGGAGAGATGAGGAGAGAAGAGAGAGAGACCTCGGACAGAATGGACTTGGAGCGAGGGTCCAAAGGTCAGAGACGATCGGAGGAGGTCGATGGTGGACGAATGGTCTTATCAGTGAGCTCCAGCGTTGTGCATGAGACTGTTTCATGAGAATGGGCCTTTTTTCTTTTTTTGTTTTCTTTACTAACCATACAGTCAAATTAAGAATTATAAAGCTCAATCACTTAATCGCATATTGTGTACTGTTTGTTATTACATGGTACTTATTTATATAACAGGGGACACATTGCGCAGCATCCACCCTAACAAGATTTCTGAAGTTTGGCTGATCCAGGGGGTTATCATCCCCTATATTAAGCCACTAGCCAAAGCGAGAGTTATACTAGGCGAAGACGGTTTGCAAGTTAAACCTCCTCCGCTCTCAGAACTTCTGAGACAAGTTATTGTGGTGTTATTTATGAAAGGGAGCAAGGAATGAAGCCTCTCCTCTCACCCAGCAGTTTGTAGGTAAATACATTAATTTCTAGCACAACTTCACATTAGCCAGGAAGATTTGCTTCAGGGGATGTAAACTCCTGCATTCTCCTCCATATCTGAACTCTAAAAATGCAGTGGATACCTTCTGGGGAGAGGTGTGGTGTTTAATGAGGTGGATTTCGACACCCATCGAGCAAGGTTATAATTCATGCAGAGGTGAGCACAAATTGGGTCCAAATTCAGATTAAAAGATAATGATTTGCATTTAAGCAATTGAATCATTCAGTTTCTATTGTAATTTGCAATGGGGGGGGGACTTAAATTAGTTTAGTTAGTTATAGTCATTCCTATTTAAATTTACAGTAGAATCTAGGATATCATTTTATCCATAGGATGTTGATCTCTCAATTCTATGCAACACAAGAGGTGCTAGAGGAACTCAGTGGCTCCTCCAGCATCTGTGGAAGGAAATGAACAGTTGACATTTTGGATTGAGACATTTCATCTGGACAGGGCAGTATAGCAGTGTAATGCTTAGCGTAATGCTATTACAGTACCAGCAATCACAGATAGGCATTCAGTTCCTACTAGTGTCTGTAAGGAATTTATATATTCTCCCTGTGACCATCTGGGTTTACTCAAAGTGTTCCAGTTGCCTCCCATATTCCAAAGATGGGTGGGTTAGGTTTAGTAAGTTGTGAGCATTCTATGTTAGTACCAGAATCATAGTGACACTTGCACATAATCAATGACGCAATTGATGCATTTCACTGTATGTTTTGAAGATTCGATGTTCATGTGATGAATAAAGCTTCTTTAATCATTATAATGCAGAACATTTTCCTCCCTAGGTGCTTCCTGACCTGTTGAATTCCTCCAATACCTCTTGTGTTGTCCAGATTCAAACACCTTCAGTGTCTTGTGACTCTGTTCTCTGATATATAGTTTGTTTTTAAAATCTATAAATGATACAGGTTTGTAGATCATTTTTTAAGGTGGAGGGTACCCAATCTCATCTCTGACACAACTATTTCCCACAGATCTGTCTCTAACCTTCTTGTTCCCAACATTCCCTCCCATCCCACAAGTCCCATCTCCACCACACGGCCCCAACTTCCCTCACACTCAGAACCACTTCCCTCACAGAAATGCACCCCCCCTTTCCCCACCAATCTTTCTGTCCCTTACCTGAATACCTTTCCCACCATGGAGACACCACAGAATGTCGAAGCTGGAATCTGGAACAACAAGGAAGTGGTGGGAGGAACTGATTAGTGGGCGATAGAACATAGAATATAGAACGTAGAACATAGAACAGTACAACACTCAACAGGCCGGGTTCTTCAAGTGCTGGGTTTTATATGTTTCAGAAAGGACAGGGAGGGAGGCAAAAAAGGTGGGGATGTGGCACTGTTGATCAGAGATAGTGTCACGGCTGCAGAAAAGGTGGATGTCATGGAGAGATTGTCTACGGAGTCTCTGTGGGTGGAGGTTAGGAACAAGAAGGGGTCAATAACTTCACTGGATGTTTTTTATAGGCCACCCAATAGTAACAGGAATATCGAGGAGCAGATAGGGAAACAGATCCTGGAAAGGTGTAATAATAACAAAGTTATCGTGATGGGAGATTTTAACTTCCCAAATATCGATTGGCATCTCCCTAGAGCAAGGGGTTTAGATGGGTTGGAGTTTGTTAGGTGTGTTCAGGAAGGTTTCTTGACACAATGTGTAGATAAGCCTACAAGAGGAGAGACTGTTCTTGATTTGGTATTAGGAACTGAACCTGGTCAGGTGTCAGATCTCTCAGTAGGAGAGCATTTTGGAGATGGTGATCATAATTCTATCTCCTTTACAATAGCATTGGAGAGAGATAAGAGCAGACAAGTTAGAAAAGCGTTTAATTGGAGTAAGGGGAAGTATGAGGCTATCAAGCAGGAAATTGGAGGCTTAAATTGGGAACAGATGTTCTCAGGGAAAAGTACAGAAGAAATGTGGCAAATGTTCAGGAGATATTTGTGTGGAGTTCTGCATAGGTACATTCCAATGCGACAGGAAAGTTATGGTAGGGTAAAGGAACCGTGGTGTACAACTATTACTACTACGTTGACTCAGACCTAGGGGGCCGGTGTCGGGCACGATGACGGACTCTCCACTGCTCCCGCTCCCTCATCAGTGTGTTCAGTTCATCTACATTAGCCGCGCCACTGTCTTCTAGGAACGTGTTGACCATAGTCTTGGGAGGTCACCCAGGGTTCATCCTCCCATGCTTGGGCTCCCATATGATGACTAGGCTGGCAGGTAGCTTGGGGTGGCGCAGACCAGTGGTCCCCAACCACCGGGCCGCGGACTGGTACCGTGTGTGCTACCGGGCCGCAAGGAAACTATATGATTTGGCAATATGAAGCGATATGGGTCATCTGCAGCTTTCCTCATTCCCTGTCACCCCCACTGTTGAGCTTGAATGCACGCAAGGTCATTACTCATGCGAGGTCATTACCCACGCGTCATCAGTCGGCATGAGTAAAATACAAACGTCTCTTGAGGGTTTCTTTGGAAGAGGTGGAAGAGGACATAAAAGGCCTAACAATGATGATAACACAGAGACAGCTGAGGCAGAGACTGCAAAAAAAAAGCTTCTTTCAACAGAAAATATGACGAGTACATAAAATATGGCTTTATTGCGACCAGTGACTCACACGCTCCAAGCCCACTATGTGTGATATGTGGGGACAAGCTGTCTAATGAGACAATGAAGCCCTCAAAACTATTTCAGCACCTTGAGTCCAAGCACCCTGCGCTTAAAGACAAACCCGTCGAGTTTCTTGAGCGGAAAAAACGTGAGCAAGCGGGACAGAAGCAAGTGCTGAGAGCCACCACCTCCACAAATGCTGCTGCTCTGAGAGCATCGTACTTAGTGGCTAGCCGTATTGCTAAGCCTAAGAAGCCTTTCACTGTTGGTGAAGAATTGACTCTGCCTGCTTCCAGGGCATGTGTCGTGAACTGTTGGGAGAAGCTGCAGCTAACAAGGTTTCTCTTTCAGCTACCGCAGTTTCAAGGAGAATCAATGACATAGCGGAGGACATCGAAGCACAAGTGTTGGAACGGCTTAACGAGTCACCATGGTATGCTATCCAGGTCAATGAGTCTACCGATGTCGACAACGAGGTAAAACTGCTGGTTTATGTGTGAAATATATTTCAAGACCATGTGTAGGAGGATATGTTGTGTGCACTGCCACTGCTAACTAACACAACTGGGGCAGAACTATTCAAGTCTTTGAATGACTACATGTCAGGCAAACCGGACTGATCATTCTGTGTTGGAATATGCACAGACCGGGCTGCAGCTATGACTGGACGGCTGTCTGGTTTCACTACCCGAGTCAAAGAGGTTGCTCCTGAATGCCAGTCTACACGCTGCGTCATACACAGGGAAATACTGGCTAGCTGAAAAACGTCACCTGATCTTAACAGCATATTAAGTGACGTTGTAGCTATCAATCACATCAAAGCAAAAGCCCTTAACTCATGTCTGTTTGAGCAGCTTTGTGAGGAAATGGATGCAGAGCACAAACGCTTCTCTTACACACTGAAGTCAGGTGGGTTTCAAGGGGGAGAGCCCTGGCCAGGGTTTTTGAGTTAAGAGAGCAGCTGCAGAGATTCCTTTCATGAAAAAAGTCACCACTGGCAGCACACTTCAGTGACGAGGAGTGGATAGCAAAACTCGCTTATCTGTGTGACATCTTCAACCTGCTCAATGAACTCAATTTGTCACTTCAGGGGAGAATGACAACTGTCTTCAAGTTGGCAGATAAAGTGTCTGCTTTCAAAGCCAAACTGGAACTGTGGGGATGGTGAGTGGACAGGGGCATATTTGACATGTTCCCAAAATTAGCTGGGATTTTGGGAGAGACTGAGGCTGCACTGTCCTTCTCACAGCTGGTGCATGATCACCTAACTTCGCTGTCGACAGAATTCGGGCGTTACTTCTCAACCACAAATGACCCAAGACATGCAAAGGAATGGGTCCGTGACCTATTTGTGAATGTCCCCAGTGAATCATCCATATCAGCCTGGGAAGAAGATCAACTCCTCAAGCTTGCAAATGACGGTGGGCTGAAAAGTATGTTTAACATAATATTTCTGCCGGCATTCTGGATCAAAGTCAAGGCTGAATATCCTGAGATAGCCATGAAAGACTGAAAATGTTGCTTTCATTTCCAACATCATATCTCTGCGAAGCGGGCTTTTCTGCAATGAGTGCAATGAAAACTAAACTGTGGAATAGACTGGACACAAGGAACCCCCTTCGAGTGTCGCTGTCTCCCATCACCCCTCGATAGGACCGTCTTGTTGCAGGGAAATAAGCCCAGGGCTCCCACTGATTCAGCGATACTGGTCTGTTGCAATGATTTTATATGTTCATACAAGGAAACTATGCACTGTGTGTTTAATATCCAAACGTTACTTAAAATATTATGATGCTATTGACTTAAAAGTGAAATAATTGACTTATCACTATATTCATGGGAGGAAAATATACGCCATGTGTTTAATATTAAATTTGTTAGATAAACCCTTTTAGAAACAAAATTGAATATATTATTAGCCACTTATAAGTGACTTATAGTTTCACCTATATTCCCGGCGTGATTAACACCCCCAACCCCCGCCTCCCGGTCGGCCGGTCTGCAAGAATATTGTCAATATTAAACCGGTCTGCAGTGCAAAAAAGGTTGGGGAGCCCTGTGCCTCGCTAGTTGCAGTCTTCTTGCCTCGATTTTAGTAGTGAGCATCAGTAGGTTGTCATAGAGCTCAACGTTCGTCATGTGCTGTTGCCAACTTACGTCAAGAGAAATCCGGAGCATTCAGGTATAGCAACCATCTAGAGACTTTCGCATAGTCTTGGTGAGTGTCTACGTCTCGCATCCGTACGTGAGAATGGACTCTATGACTGCTATGAAAATCCTCTTTTTAAGCCCTCTGGTCAGGTTCGACTTCTAGATTTCCTTCATGTCGTTCACAGCCCTCCACGCCAGCGCCTTCCATATCTTTATGTCCTTCTCCGAACTCATCACTCTTGACCCGAGGTACTTGTAGTCAACGACTTTCTTAATGGTATCATTCTTTACGGTCTTGAGAGTACCTTCATCGCAGTTAAATTCCATGTACTCTGTCTTTTAACATTTAGGTGACATCTAACTTTATTGCACTCAATTTCCACTTTTGTCAGTAGCTGCTGTGCTTCCTCCATCTGGTCAGAGAGCAGGACTATGTCATCTGCAAAATCGAGATCTGTGGGCGTAACTGGTCTGACCCTTTTGGTTCACCCTAGTTTTATGGTAAAACCAAGCTTGTCGTGATCTTTGGTAGCTTGACGCAGAGCGTAATCAAGGACAATTATAAAGATGTGGGGTGCCAGAGTGTCTCCTTGCAGCACACCAGCTAGGAGCTCGAACACTGCTGTTTCACCTCTGGTGATACAACTTTCGCCATGGTTTTGGTATAGCTGGACTCTGTTGCTCTCAGTAGATGGTCTGGCACTCTGTAAGCTTTCAGGGTCTACAGCATTTTACCTCAGTGAATGGAGTCAAAAGTTTTGCGAAAATCGATGAAAGTAAGCACGGCTGGTAGGTTGTTCCTCTTGACTTCTTCAATGATCCTATGCAGAACAAGTATTTGCATTACTGTTGTGCACTTCTGCTGAAAACTATTCTGATTGAATCTTAGCTTAGGGTCAATGGCGATGTGAATCCTGTTCAAGATCATCCAATTGCATAGCTTTGCTAAGATGCAGGTCAAGCTGATACCATAGTAGTTATCAGTCTTCGTGAGGGATCCAGACTTGGGGACTGGGATAATGTTTGAGAGTGACCACTGTTCTGGTTTGTCGCCTTTCATCAGTGCCGTATTACATATGTCCAGCAAGATGTCATCCAGGTCACAGTTCTTCAGGACATCTGGTGATATCCCATCTGGTCCAGCCCTCCTGCCCTATTTGAGTGTATATTTGGCCTCCTTCAGTTCCTCAATGGTGAATGGGCTGTCATTGACGTCAACTTGCGTTAGTATCATGGGTATGTCCTCTTCTTCTTCCGTGATCATTGGAGGGCTTCCCAGCAGGTTCTTAAAGTGGGTAAACCATGTCTGGACACGGTTCTCTGCTGTTTTACCACTTATTTGACCTGATGTACAAAGGCTGTAATAAATCTAGTCAAGAAGAAAAGAAAAGCTTAGAAAAGCTTCAGAGAGCTAAGTAATGTTAGAGATCTAGAAGATTATAAGGCTAGCAGGAAGGAGCTCAAAAAGGAAATTAGGAGAGCCAGAAGGGGCCATGAGAAGGCTTTGGCGAGCAGGATTAAGGAAAACCCCAAAGCATTCTACAAGTATGTGAAGAGCAAGAGATAAGATGTGAAAGAATAGGACCTATCAAGTATGACAGTGGGAAAGTATGTATGGAACCAGAGGAAATAGCAGAGGTACTCAATGAATACTTTACTTCGATACTCACTATGGAAAAGGGTCTTGGTGATTGTAGGAATTACTTGCAGCGGACTGAAAAGCTTGAGCATGTAGATATTAAGAAAGAGGATGTGCTTGAGCTTTTGGAAAGCATCAAGTTGGATAAGTTGCTGGGACCGGATGAGATGTACCCCAGTCTACTGTGGGAGGCGAGGGAGGAGATTACTGAGCCTCTGGCGATGATCTTTGAACCATCAATGGGGATGGGAGAGGTTCCGGAGGATTGGAGAGTTGCAGATGTTGATCATTTATTCAAGAAAGGGAGTAGAGATAGCCCAGGAAATTATAGACCAGTGAGTCTTACTTCAGTGGTTGGTAACTTGATGGAGAAGATCCTGAGAGGCAGGATTTATGAACATTTAGAGAGGTGTAATATGATTAGGAATAGTCAGCATGGCTTTGTCAAGGGCAGGTCGTGCCTTACAAGCCTGATTGAATTTTTTGAGGATGTGATGAAACACATTGATAAAGGAAGAGTAGTAGATGTAGTGTATATGGATTTCAGCAAGGCATTTGATAAGGTACCCCATGCAAGACTTATTGAGAAAGTAAGGAGGCATAGGATCCAAGGGGAAATTGCTTTGTGGATCCAGAACTGGCTTGCCCACAGAAGGCAAAGAGTGGCTGTAGATGGGCCATATTCTGCATGGAGGTCAGTGACCAGTGGTGTGCCTCCGGGATCTGTTCTGAGACCCATACTCTTCGTGATTTTTATAAATGACCTGGATGAGGAAGTGGAGGGATGGGTTAGTAAGTTTGCTGATGACACAAAGGTTGGGGGTGTTGTGGATAGTGTGGAGGGCTCTCAGAGGTTACAGCAGGACATTGATAGGACGCAAAACTGGGCTGAGAAGTGGAAGATGGAGTTCAACCTAGATAAGTGTAAAGTGGTTCATTTTGGTAGGTCAAATATGATGGCAGAATATAGTATTAATGGTAAGACTCTTGGCAGTGTGGAGGATCAGCGAGATCTTGGGGTCCAAAGCTACAGCGCAGGTTGACTGTGTGATTAAGAAGCCAAACAGTGCATTGGCCTTCATCAATCATGGGATTGAGTTTAAGAGCCAAGAGGTAATGTTGCAGCTATATAGGACCCTGGTCAGACCCCACTTGAATACTGTGCTCAGTTCTGGTCGCCTCACTACTAGAAGGATATGGAAACCATAGAAAGGGTGCAGAGGAAATTTACAAGGACGTTGCCTGGATTGGGGAGCATGCCTTATGGAAACAGGTTGAGTGAACTCGGCCTTTTCTCCTTGGAGTGACGGAGGATGAGAGGTGACCTGATAGAGGTGTATAAGGTGATGAGAGGCATTGATCGTGTGGATAGTCAGAGGCTTTTTCCCAGGGCTGAAATGGTTGCCACAAGAGGACACAAGTTTAAGGTGCTGGGGAGTAGGTATAGAGGAGGTGTCAGGGGTAAGTTTTTTCCACAGAGAGTGGTGAGTGTGTGGAATAGGCTGCCGGCAATGGTGGTGGAGGCGGATGTAATAGGGTCTTCTAAAAGACTTTTGGATAGGTACATGGAGCTTAGAAAAATAGAGGGCTATGTGTAAGCTTAGTAATTTTTTTTTGTAATTTATTTTTTATTGAATTTCATCATCAAACAAACATTTCCACAAGATGTATTTCAGACACTATACATATATATCACATAGTCACATTTGTCACAAGTATACAGATAATACCTATCTGAGGTATGCACTTATAGAAAGGAGAGGAAAGAAAGAACAATTGAAAGAAGAAAACTATGTACAGGGTAGGGAGTGATCTTTTTTTACAACATATTCATTGACTTGTGAGAATAAAATCAGGCCTCTGAGGTGTTATGCAGTTAAACCATTTCTTCCAGTATGAATAAAATTGTTCCATCTTATGAATAACAGATGCTGTTATCTTTTCCATTTTGTAAATGTCCATTGTAATTTCCATCCATACATTTAAAGTTGGGGTCTCCTGTGATAACCGTTTCCTGGTTAGGGTCTTTTTACTGGTCACCAGCAGTACATTCATTAAATATTTATCTCCTTTCAACCATTCTCGAGGATTAAACCCAAAATATATGGTCTTACTCTCTAACGGTATTTCACATTTAAAGATGTCTTGTAGGACATTATGTATCCCACTCCAATAGTCTTTGAGAATGGGGCATTCCCAGAAAGAATTTCTAAGGTCGGGACATGTTCGGCACAACTTTGTGGGCCGAAGGGCCTGTATTGTGCTGTAGGTTTTCTATGTTTCTAGGCCACTTGGCCCACAATGTTGTGCTGATCTTGAGCCCAAATTATATTCCCTCTGCAACTTACCCTTGACTTCCTAACCAGAAGACTACAATCTATGCAGATTGACAATAGCATCTCGACCTTGCTGACAATCAACACTGGCACACCTCAGGGATGTGTGCTTAGCCCACTGCTTTACTCTCTCTACACCCATGACTGTGTGGCTAGGCACAGCTCAAATGCCATCTATAAATATGCTGATGATACAACCATTGTTGACAGAATTTCAGATGGTGATGAGACGGCGTACAGGAGCGAGATATACCAGCTAGATGAGTGGTGTCACAGAAGCAACCTTGCTCTCAGCATCAGTAAAGCCAAAGAATTAATTGTGGACTTCAGAAAGGATAATACAAGGGAACACTCATCAGTCCTCATAGACGGGCCAGAAGTGGAAAGAGTGATCAGGTTCCTGGGTGTCAGCATCTCTGAGGACCTAACCTGGATCCAACGTATCGATGCAGCTATAAAGAAGGTTATTATGAGAGTTCATACATGAGACTTCACATAACCTTGAGATTCTTATTCCTGTGTGCATACTTAGCAAATCTATAGAACAGTAACTGCAAACTGGATCAATGAACAATAAACTGTGCAAATGCAAATATAGATAAATAGCAATGAATAATGAGAGCATGAAATAACAAGATAAAGAGTCCATAAAGTATGATCATCAGTTGTGGGAACACTAGAAATAGAATGCGTATAGTTTTCCTCTTCTGTTCAAGAGCCTGGTGGCTGAGGCATAGTAACTGTTCTCGAACCTGGTGGTGCAAGTCCCAAGGCACCTGTACCTTCTACCTGATGGCAGCAGTGAGAAAAGAGCATGGCCTGGGTGGTGAGGATCTTTGATGGTGGATGCTGCTTTTCTGCGACAATGTTTCATGAAGATGTGCTGAATGGTTAGGAAGGCATTACCCGCAATGTACTGCAGCGGTCCCCAACCACCGGGCCGTGGACCCGTACTGGGCCGCAAAGTATGTGCTACCGAGCCACGAGGAAACGATATGATTTGGCGATATGAGTCAGCTGTACCTTTCCTCATTCTTTGTCACGCCCACTGTTGAGCTTGAACGCACGCGAAATCATTACCCGCACGTTATCCATGTCAGCGCGGAAAGGAGATCAACTCCTCGAACTTGCAACTGACGGCGGGCTGAAAAGTATGTTTGACATAACATCTCTGCCGGCATTTTGGATCAAGATCCAGGCTAAATATCCTGAAATAGCCACAAAAGCACTGAAAATGTTGCTTTCATTTCCAACATTTTTCTGCGAAGTGGAGTTTTCTGCAATGAATGCAAAGAAAACTAAATTGCGGAATAGACTGGACATAAGGAACCCCCTTCGAGTATCGCTGTCTCCCATTACCCCTCGATGGGACCGTCTCGTTGCAGGAAAACAAGCCCAGGGCTCCCACTGATTCAGCGATATTGGTGTGTTGCAATGATTTTATATGTTCATGCGGAGAAAATATGTGCTGTGTGTTTAATATCCAAATGTTATTTAAAATGTTATGATGCTATTGACTTACTTATATAACCATATAACAATTACAGCACGGAAACAGGCCTTCTCTGCCCTTCTAGTCCGTGCCGAACGCTGCTCTCACCTAGTCCCACCAACCTGCACTCAGCCCATAACCCTCCATTCCTTTCCTGTCCATATACCTATCCAATTTTTCTTTAAATGATAATATCGAACCTGCCGCTACCACTTCTACTGGAAGTTCGTTCAACACTTACTTCAAGCTCCCCTGTCCTCCCCTGATAATTGACTTATCACTATATTCAAGCGAGGAAAATATGCGCTGTGTGTTTAATATTAAATTCTTTAGATAAACCCTTTTAGAAATGGAATTGAGTGTATTAGCCATTTATCACCTATATTCCGGTCATGATTAACACCCCCACCCTCCCCAAACAGAATCACCAAAAACCATTTGCAGAGAAAAAAATCGGTAGGGACACGTATGCGCACTGGTGCCCGTGCATGGCTTCATGGTCATGATAGTCTTTCTCGGGGTAAGCTCAACATATTTGACTGCTACTCTTGTCTGTTGGCAACCTTACCCCCCCCCCCCCACCCCCGGGTCAGCCGGCCTGCAAGAATATTTTCAATATTAAACCGGTCCGTAGTGCAAAAAAGGTTGGGGACCCCTGATGTACTGGACCAAATCCACTACTTTTTGTAGGATTTTCCTCTCAAAGACATTGGTGTTCCCATACCGGGCCATAATGCAGCCAGTCAGCATACTTTCCACCACACATCTATAGAAATTTGTCAAAGTTTTAGATGACATGCCAAATCTCTGCAGAGTCCTGAGGAAGTAGCAACAACCTGCGATGTTGTGCTTTCTTTCTAATTATATTTATATGATGTGTCCAGGACAGTTCCCCCGAGATAGTGATACTCAGGAATTTAGAGTTATTAACTCTTTCCACCTCTGATCCTCTGATGAGTACTGGCTGATGGAGTTCTGGTTTACCTCTCCTGAAATCTGCAATCAGTTCCTTGGTCTTGTTGACAGTCAGTGAGAGGTTGTTGATATTAAAGCACTCAGCCAAATGTTCAATCTCCCTCCTCTGTGCTGATTCATCACCACCTTTGATACGGCCCACAACAGTGGTGTCATCAATAAACTTGTATATGGTGTTGGAGCTGTACTTAGCCACACAGTCTCAGGTGTAAAGCGAGTAGAGCGGGGCTAAGCACACATCCTCTGGTGCACCTGTGCTGACGGAATTTATGGAGGAGATGTTTTCGCCAGCCCACACTGACTGGTGTCTGCAAGTGAGGAAATCCAGCTTCCAATTGTTCAAGGGGTTATTGAGGCCCATGTCTTGGAGTCTACTGATTAGTTTGAGGGAATGATGGTATTAAATACTGAGCTGTGATCGATAAAGAGCACAGACCATAAAGAAGGCATAACAGTGGCTATTCTTCATTTCAAGTTTGAGGAGATTTGGTATGTCACCAAAAAGACTTGCTAATTTCTACTGATGTACCATGGAGAGCATTCTACCTGCATCACCATCTGGTATGGGAGGGAGGTGCTACTGCACAGGATCGAAGTAAGCTGCAGAGAGTTATAAACTTAGTCAGTTCCATGATGGGCACTAGCCTCTGTAGTATCCAAGACAGCTTCAAGGAATGGTTCCTCGAAAAGACGGTGCCCATCATTAAGGAACCCCATCACCCAGGGCATGCACTCTTCTTATTGCTACCATCGGGAAGATGATACAGAAGCCTAATGGCACACACTCAACGATTCATTCTCTCTGTCATCTGATTTCTGAATGGACATTGAACCCATGGACTCTCACACTTTTTCAATTAACATTGCTCCTGCTTCTCACCCTGCCTCTAGCTTCACTGACTCTCCCACATTATCTCTGAACATTTACCCCTTTTCCTTCTACTTCTGCCCCAGCTCCATTTATCCCAGAGAGAAGGACCTGTTCCCAAAACAGGATTCAAGGTTGGAATCCATGCTTCAGGTAAGATCTCTTCTACTCTTTACTATCATCTCCCACTCTATGTAGCTATTCAGATTGAACTCCCTCTGACTCCCAACCTTCTAGCAGACCCACCTCCCCAATCAATGGGATGCTCCATTGCTGATTTGGTCTATCACACGCTTTCTCATAAGACCGGAAGGCCACCTGAACAACGCAATGGAAGGCTGGCCAGGATTGTCCCCTTGTGGCTGGAGGAAAATGCACCCCATGCAGTGAAGGTTGAGCCTATGATTCAGACAGTTCTGGGGTAAATCAAATTCCAGCATGAGAACTCAATAAATTCCATCCCCCCCCCACCAACCCCCCAAGCGCAGATAGTGTAACTCCAGACCAAGAAATGCATGACTGAATAAAGCAAATATGACATTAGTCATTTGTGGCACACCAAGCCTTTCCAAACTGGCAGTCCTTATTGCTTTAATATCTCATCTTTTGAAGTCTGCAGCTGTGTTTAGGCTTTTGCAGTTTGTGGTCATTAACATGGGGAAACTTGCTTTGCACCACTGACCTTTCAGAAATTCTGAATTTAATCAGATAGGAAACTATAATCATGTTAATCTTGTTCACCCCACTTGGCACAGAGTGCATTTTGATTTTTCAATGTAACCCAAAGGGCAACTTAATCTAAAAATCTATCTTTATCTTACACAGTATACATCTGACCTTCTAATTGAAAATAAATTGTTGATCCAAATGATTATCTTTGTAATGCTTATGTCAATTAATAATCAGATTCAAGGCAATTGCATCAATCATTTTGATGTTTGCCTCCGAGGTGTTTAACTTTCGAGTGACACTTAGAAATTTGATTTATTGCCCATTATAGAGAACAGTTTACATTTTCACACAAAGGGGGAGTTTTCTCATGTCTTTAGGTCCTTCGTATCAGGCTGAACTACCAGCTTCTTTCATAATTTTAAACCTCTTTGTAGAGATAATTTGCGTTAGCAAGGTCCCACTAATAGCAATGAGATAAGGATCAGCTAATGTGTATTTTGTGAAGTCTGTGAGAAAGTAAACATTCGACCAGACGGCAGCGATGACACCCATACCCTACACAGTGGTACTGTGCAATCTTCAGTATCCACATGAAAACACAGACCGAGTTTTGGCCAACATCTCTGTCTCCTCTGTCCACTTTGGTACAACAGTGAGGTGGAGGTCTACATTTTCTCCTTACATGGGACTTGAGCCCATGGCCTGTTGATTCAAAGGAAACAGAGTGGCCACAGCAAGTCACAGTAACATGGCTTTTCCTGGAGGTATCAAACCTGGGAAGATGTCTTGTCAGATCTGAGACCAAATTGTTTTAATACTTTTTAATGGTATCTGAAGAGTCTGTGTGTCACCAAATTGTTGCTTTGGAACTCCCAAAAAGATCACAGTCTGCAGTTTTGAAGTTCCCGGAGGACATCTCTTTGTATAACGCAGCGCTGTATCAGGTCTAGCACACGCTGCTACTTTGTTGAGCCATTATGCCAGCATTTAACCCAGTAACAATAACCATGACAACCAACCCTTAAAGAGCCACATTCAGCGTTTTAGGATCAGCTTCTTCCACTCCACCATCAGACTTCGAAACGGCCCATGAACCCCAAGGACAGAACCTCGCTCTTCCCCTTTTGCATAATTTATTTATTTGTTTGTTAATAGTTTATTGATAACAGAGTAATTTTTAGGTCGTGCACTGCACTGCTGCCACAAAACCACAAATTGCACGCCATCTGTCGGGGATAACAAACCCGATTCTGAAGTTTCATCCTTCAGCTACTGCAGGGTGACACTGCTTCAGGAACAGACGCTGCAGTCATGACCAAAGGGAGTCTGGGTACACTTGGAGTGTGTAAGAGACCTGGAATGGACAGCAAAGAACAGTGCCTACAGGAAATGTCCTTACTATGAAATGCGACAGAACAATCTGTGTTATTATGTCCGTATATAACAAGGAACTTCATTTCCCAGTGGGCAATGCAGGTGGCTCACTTACAACCAGCAATGATGCTGGGGAGCTGGTCACACATGATCGTGTGGAGCTAGAGCCATTCTGTAAGTAAATATGTGTCCGTTTTACCCAAGCTAAGTTTATATTTTATCAGGAACAAATCTAACACAACCTATAAAAATTATTGCCCTCCCCCCCCATCACTGACAGCATCTCCAGGAGGTGCTGCCTCAGCAAGGTAACATCTGCAGTATCTCCAAGGGGCATGGGCTCTTCTTGCTTCTGCTATCAGTCAAGCAGTACAGAAGCCTGAAGTCCCACACCACCAGGCTCAGGAATGCTTAGGTTCCTACAACCATCTGGTTCTTGAACTGACCTCCTCAGCCCTAGTCCTCCCTCAGCAACAGGACGCTACAGAACACCTCTTGCATTGCCATGCACTTGTCTCAAATTGCAAACTTTTTTGCACTAACATCTTGCTTTGCACTGTTCTCAATTCAAGTTCAAGGTATATTTATTATGAAAGTATGTATAAATTATAGAACATTGAGATTTGTCTGCTTACAGGCAGCCACAGATCAAGAAACCCGAAGGAACCCATTAAAAAAAATGACCAACAAACACCAAATGTGCAGAGAGAGAAAACACATATTGTGCAAACAATAAAAGCAAGCAACAGCATTCAGAATGAAAGTGAGTCCGTAGATATGAAGCGCAGAGCAGTCAGAGCAGGCCCATAGCCTCAGCCTCAGTTCTTCACACAGCTGGGAAAATCGTCTCGGAGTTCATAGCCCAGAGCAGTCTCACAGTCTCAACATTGCGGAGAGTGGAACAAATGTCGTATTGCAACAAGCAGAACCAGTCTGACCCTCGGCTTGTTTAACTTATGTTCTATATGTTGTCTGCACCTATGTTCCTGTGACACTGCTACAAACATATCTTTCATTGTACCCGTACCTCACCATACTTGTGCACATTCCAAGAAACTGAACTTGATTCCGTTTATACTGAGCTATGTCTCCAAACATCTCCAAAGCAGGCAAACAGCATTGCCCTTGCTTATTCAGAAAGTCTGGTGGAAAATGAGTCAGAATCTTTTAACATTCAGTGTTCAGTCTGAGTGATCTCCCAACTGCCAAAGTGAGGAGCAAACTGTAAGATGGGGCGGAGTTTAGAAGCAGCAACTCAGGGTAGTTCAGAGGCTGAGAGTAAAACTAACATTGACTTCCATGGACAGAATATTCCAAAACAGATGTGTGAAGCTAAATTTAACATGATGGGAGGTCACAGATTTCAGTAAGGACTATCTGGGTGAAGATCAGCTTCTATGAATATTGGTTCTCATCAAAGTCCACTTACAAACTCTTAGTGAGTAGGGATAATGAGCCCTTCTCCATCTATTCCAAACAGAGAGCTTACAGCTGACTGTGACATCTCTGGTCACAAGAAGAGTGATATGTGCAGACATGTTCTGCCCCCTCAAATGTAAATACAGAAAATTTGAGACTGCCCTCCTGAGTCACGGGTCTTCCTCCATCCTTGTGGCAGGATGAGTGCAGCTTCACCATTCAGTGCGTGCACTGTCATCTCAGCAAAGCAGTTCAGTTGATTAACATCTTATCAATTACCTTAAACCACCCCATCCCTCCCCTCAACTCCAACAACCTTCAAAATGCACAGGAGCTACCCACCAAAACCTCTTGAGCAGCATCTTCCAAAGCCACAGTCTCTGGCAATGATATGGATAATGGCTGCAAGCAGCTAGGAATGTCATTATTTTTAACACTCTCAATCCCAAATCACAGATTATCCCAGCAGGCAACAATCCTATTGAGTTACATCATTGTTCTGTGCAATAAATTTTGCCCCCAAACCTTCTACAACCGTCATCCAACACTCAGTCCCCTAGCCAGCCTCACCAACTACACTCTCTTCACCAGCCATACAAAACCATAACGAGCAAAACTATATACATAACTGAGACCATCATTGTTACAGAACTTCAAATTGCACTTGTAGGTTCAAAGTACACATGTACTGCCGCACAGTTCTGAAAAAGTCAGGTATTTTTTAAATATTGTGTATCTGAACAGCCAATAAATTTATGAGCAGGCTATGAAGAAGCACTCCAAAATTGTCTTCTGTGGACATCACTGAATGATAATATATCTCTTACAGAAAGAGCAGAGAGGGTCAAAGAGCTCTGAGCATACATGTTGACAAGGCTGGGTATCCTGAGACAATTTTCAACTAAACTCCCAAAGAGTTTATTTTAATCAATTTCCTGGGTGTTCTCACTCTGATTTTCACTCAGCATCTCTTACTGTGTGGTGTGAAAGGTGTAAAATTTGCTCCTCCGGCTCCTAAAGGCTGGATAATTTAGTCATTTTGGAGTGCAATTCCCTCAGGAAAATATTTACTTAAACTCGTTCTGAACGAAATCAAATGGGTCTTGTTTGGCTCCACAACACTTGATAGCCTTAATTCCATTTTCGTAATAGCCTCAATGGATGGCATGCTCAAAGAGCTCTTGATCAGTTTTCTAAACCAGTATCCCCAATTTATAAAAGTTTATTTTTGGATATTACAAGACAAAAGGAATGAATAAAACAAGCAGTGTATCGAGGCATCAGGGAACAAAAGGAGGATAAAAGTGAGAGGACGGTAGAGAGAAGAGAGGAGATGAGGAGACGGGAGAAAGTGAGAGGAAACATTGAGTGAGAGCAGAAAGAATGGTGAGGAGAAAGAAATGACGGTAAGTGAGGGAAGAAGAAAAAAAGAGAGGAGAGAAAAAAGAGTCAGGAGATTTTTGTGTGATCAGGGCTAGGAGTTACTCTCTTTCCCTCCCTCTTCATACCTCTTTCTCTGTCTCTCTATCATTCCTTTCTCTCTCTCTCTCTCTCTCTCACACACACACACACACACACACACACACACAGACACACACACACACACTCACTCACTCACTCACAGTCTCTCTCTCTCTCTCTGTTGCAGACTTCAGAAGGCTGAACAGCACCAGTTTCCATCATGGGCAATGCTGTCCCACTTTCACCACCCTGTCTCGATCAGTGCAGACCACTGAAACAACAACAAGGAAGAGAAGGGAGCATTGTCCTGGCTCACAGGTTGGTGTTCCAATGTCCAGAGCTCCTCTGGGGTGTTCCAGTGTTAAAATATGTCAAGCACATGGCTCCCTTCCAGTCATTCCTCTATCCCCCCACCAAGGGGCCAATCGCACTGTGTGACGCCTCTGTACTGTTACAATTCTGTCATCTTCACTGTGTCTATCCTTTGGAGCTTCCACCCAATGAGGAAGTAAGGATCACCCAGGTTAAGGGAATGGCTCCCCCTTATCTTCCCATGTACATCTGCCATGTCAGTGGCATGCTCTTTTTTCATCATCTCTCATGTCAGTGGCATGCTCATTTCAAATTTGAGATGAAATTTCTCTCTTCTCTCTATTCTTTCCATAGAACCATAGAGAGAAACAACAGGGAACTAGGCTTTTCAGCTCATTGAGTATGTACCAGCTATCAACCACCCATTTACAGTACATTACTTCATTAATCTTACATCACAATTTTTATTCTCCCCACATCCTCATTAAATCCATTGCAGATTCCACCACATGTCATGTCATCTCCCATGTCAGTGTTGGCAGTGATGCTCAGATCCCAGAAATAAATGAAATAAATGAAAACGTCCCTCAGCTTCATCCACTCAGTGTTCAGTTTAAGATTCAGATCCAGGTTCAGGCTAGTTTATTTCCATATACACCCGGGTGCACTGAAATGCTCACAGTGTCATCTGTATAGATGGTAATAATAAATACCACAATAAATATAGTCATGAGCACAGAACAACAAAACTGTGCAAAGTACAGTGTTGCAAACTGAAGGAGTGCCCAAAGAAATGCTAACATATCAAGAACATAAGATTTCGAATTAAAGGGTTTGAGAAGGTAACACCACTGCTGGGAAAGAGATGGACAAAAGGTAATTGGTTTTGAGGTCTAACAACATGATAGAAGAAGCTGCTTTTAAGTCTGGTCTTTTGGGCTTTCAAGCTCCTGTATCTTCTCCTGGAAGGTTGAGAAGGGAAAAGGGCATGATCAGGGTGGCAAGATCCCTGATGGTATTGCTAGCCTTCTTCATGCAACGCACCGTGAAAACACACAGGATGGAAGGAAGTGTTAAGCCTGTGATGGACTGGGCAGTATATACTACCTTTGGCAGGTTCTGTCTGTCCACAGCAGGGTTGTTACTGTCTCAGTCAGGATACTCCCTATGGCGCATTTGTCGAAACTCAAGAGAATCCTCATAGCCAAGCGGATCTTCAAATAAGTCTAAATAAAAGTGCAAATGCTGATCATTGAATCAGTGTGGAGGGACCAGGACAGGATGCTTGGGATATAGTTACTAAGGAATTTAAAACTGTAGACCACCTGACCATCTCTACAGCAGCTCCATTAATGAGGCCAGGGTTGTGCTAACACCCCCCACCCCCCAACCTTCCTTCACTGTTCTTCCTTAGGTCAACACTAGCTCTTTTGTATTGTTGATGAAAAAAGAGCATGTTTGCTAGCACTCTTAATACAGAAGTCCATCAATAATCTGGTACCCTCAGGATTTTACCTTTGCCAAACCAGTAGATTTTCTAAATGACCGGATGTTATCAACAAACAAGCACGCTAATATTTATCTTTTTTTGTGTGTTACCTGTTAGTAATCATTTATCCAGTGAAACTATCAAGTTTATTGTAGGAAATATACAAGCGCTATGGATCGGGCTTTAGTTTCTTCCCACATCACAAGGACATGCAGGTTGGTAGGTTTGTTGTGTCTAGAGTGTAGGTGTGTGGTGGAATCTGCAATGGATTTAATGAGGATGTGGGGAGAATAAAAATTGTGATGTAAGATTAATGAAGTAATGTACTGTAAATGGGTGGTTGATAGCTGGTACATACTCAATGAGCTGAAAAGCCTAGTTCCCTGTTGTTTCTCTCTATGGTTCTATGGAAAGAATAGAGAGAAGAGAGAAATTTCATCTCAAATTTTGGCACCGTTGATAGGCATCAATTTTTCATCTGTACCCATTGGACAATTGCTTCTTTTTATCTTTTCTTTTTTTCCCAAGTCAAGAGTAATCGCAGATTTAGGAAATAGGGTCACCCATGGATATAAACTTCAGGTTACATCTATGGGTGAACCTGTTCCCTAAATCTTCTATTTTCACATTGCCTGCTTGCTTCACTTCATTAGCTGGAGACAGGTCAAGTTGTTTTGTTGCTGGAGCAGCTATGTAATTATTGGAAAACCAATCATGGGTGTTTTGCTTCACCACAGCTCCCCACATCTCATCTATTCTTTTTTCCAAATCTCACTCTATTCTTAGATAATTGAGTTTGCCGCAATCATGTTCTTCTTTTCAGACACAACATAAAGCTCGTTATTAAATCACACCCTCAATTATCTTCAGTGGTTTGCATTGAATGTCCAATGTCCTCAGCTCTATCTAAAGGGATCTCATTTTGACTAACCTCTGTTTAAATCCCTACATTCTGGCGCTATGATATTGAAGTTTTTCATTGCGGACATGACAATAAACTCGGCTCTGACTTTGATCTCCTTTTTCCTCCTGGAAGGTTCATACTCCTGGATGTGTAGAGTTGTCTGCCTTGCCTCAGCTGTAGGCTGCTTTTGCTGCATCATCACTGTGCCCTTTAACAACTCCAATAGTCCTGTTTGTGGTTTCCTGTCTGCAGGCTAGAAGTTCATATTCACAACACAGAAATATCCGCTGTTCAGCTGAAATTTTTTTAACCAAAAACAGAGTAAGACTGCAGCAATCCAGGAAATCTGATCTTCTGCCAGGAATTTGTTTAACGAAAGATGTCAGTTCTGGCACAGATTTCACAATGACAGGGGCGTTAGAAACATAGAAACATAGAAACATAGAAATATAGAAAATAGGTGCAGGAGTAGGCCATTCGGCCCTTTGAGCCTGCACCGCCATTTATTATGTTCATGGCTGATCATCCAACTCAGAACCCCGCCCCAGCCTTCCCTCCATACCCCCTGATCCCTGTAGCCACAAGGGCCATATCTAACTCCCTCTTAAATATAGCCAATGAACTGGCCTCAACTGTTTCCTGTGGCAGAGAATTCCACAGATTCACCACTCTCTGTGTGAAGAAGTTTTTCCTAATCTCGCTCCTAAAAGGATTCCCCTTTATCCTCAAACTGTGACCCCTCGTTCTGGACTTCCCCAACATCGGGAACAATCTTCCTGCATCTAGCCTGTCCAATCTCGTTAGGATTTTATACGTTTCAATCAGATCCCCCCCCAATCTTCTGAATTCCAGTGAGTACAAGCCCAGTTCATCCAGTCTTTCTTCATATGAAAGTCCTGCCATCCCAGGAATCAATCTGGTGAACCTTCTTTGTACTCCCTCTATGGCAAGGATGTCTTTCCTCAGATTAGGGGACCAAAACTGCACACAATACTCCAGGTGTGGTCTCACCAAGGCCTTGTACAACTGCAGTAGTACCTCCCTGCTCCTGTACTCGGATCCTCTCGTTATAAATGCCAGCATACCATTCGCCTTTTTCACCGCCTGCTGTGCCTGCATGCCCACTTTCAATGACTGGTGTATAATGACACCCAGGTCTCGTTGCACCTCCTCTTTTCCTAATCGGCCACCATTCAGATAATAATCTGTTTTCCTATTTTTGCCACCAAAGTGGATAACTTCACATTTATCCACATTAAATTGCATCTGCCGTGAATTTGCCCACTCACCCAACCTATCCAAGTCACCCTGCATCCTCTTAGCATCCTCCTCACAGTTAACACTGCCACCCAACTTCGTGTCATCCGCAAACTTGGAGATGCTGCATTTAATTCCCTCATCCAAGTCATTAATATATATTGTAAACAACTGGGGTCCCAACACTGAGCCTTGCGGTACCCCACCAGTCACCGCCTGCCATTCTGAGAAGGTCCCATTTATTCCCACTCTTTGCTTCCTGTCTGCTAACCAATTCTCTATCCACATCAATACCTTACCCCCAATACCGTGTGCTTTAAGTTTGCACACTAATCTCCTGTGTGGGACCTTGTCAAAAGCCTTTTGAAAATCCAAATATACCACATCCACTGGCTCTCCCCTATCCACTCTACTAGTTACATCCTCAAAAAATTCTGTGAGATTCGTCAGACATGATTTTCCTTTCACAAATCCATGCTGACTTGGTCGGATGATTTCACCGCTTTCCAAATGTGCTGTTATCACATCTTTGATAACTGACTCCAGCAGTTTCCCCACCACCGACATTAGGCTAACCGGTCTATAATTCCCCGGTTTCTCTCTCCCTCCTTTTTTAAAAAGTGGAGTTACATTAGCCACCCTCCAATCCTCAGGAACTAGTCCAGAATCTAGCGAGTTTTGAAAAGTTATCACTAATGCATCCATTATTTCTTGGGCTACTTCCTTAAGCACTCTGGGATGCAGACAATCTGGCCCTGGGGATTTACCTGCCTTCAATCCCTTCAATTTACCTAACACCACTTCCCTACTAACATGTATTTCCCTCAGTTCCTCCATCTCACTGGACCCTCTGTCCCCTACTATTTCTGGAAGATTATTTATGTCCTCCTTAGTGAAGACAGAACCAAAGTAATTATTCAATTGGTCTGCCATGTCCTTGCTCCCCATAATCAATTCACCTGTTTCTGTCTGTAGGGGACCTACATTTGTCTTTACCAGTCTTTTCCTTTTTACATATCTAGAAAAGCTTTTACAGTCAGTTTTTATGTTCCCTGCCAGTTTTCTCTCATAATCTTTTTTCCCCTTCCTAATTAAGCCCTTTGTCCTCCTCTGCTGAACTCTGAATTTCTCCCAGTCCTCAGGTGAGCCACTTTTTCTGGCTAATTTGTATGCTTCTTCTTTGGAATTGATACTATTCCTAATTTCTCTTGTCAGCCACGGGTGCACTACCTTTTTTGATTTATTCTTTTGCCATACTGGGATGAACAATTGTTGTAGTTCATCCATGCAATCTTTAAATGCTTGCCATTGCATATCCACCGTCAATCCTTTAAGTGTCATTTGCCAGTCTAACTTAGCAGGACAATGCCTGATTTTAGCCCTGCACTGTGTTCAGCTCATTGATCCAGAACATGATGTTGCTCATTTACACTTGGAAATATTGTTTTTACTAGCACTATGTTCCTTGAAAACAGGCCACATGGAGAGATAAAATTTTGAGGGAAAAAGAGTTGCTGGAGGAACTCAAGGAGTCAGGCAGTATCTGCCAAGGGAAATGGAGAGCTAACATTTCAGGTTGAGACTCTTCATCCAGTCCAGATGAAGCACCTTGACTCATGAGACCAAGATCCCATCAAATGTCACAGCAGAATTCGGCCTTTCAGCTCATCAAGTCTGCTCCCCTCTCAATCAAGGTTGCTTTTTTTCTCTCAGCCTCATTCTCCTGCCTTCTTCCCATAACCCATAACCTCTCCACCCTTTACCAATCATGAATCTATCGATCTCTGTCTTAAATACACCCAATGACATGGCCTCCACAGGCATTTGTGGCAATGAATTCCTCACCTCAGGTTTAAAAGGACATCCCTTTGTCCTGAGGCTGTGCCTTTAGATCCTGGACTTTCCTACTAATGGAAGCATCTTCTCCATAGCCACACTATTCAGGCTTTTCAGTATCTGGTAGGTTTCAATGCAATCCCTCCTCCCTCTCCCCCACCACATTCATCCTTCTGAACTACACTGAATATTGAAACAGAGACATCAAATGTTCCTCATATGTTAAGCCAAGGGCTCGGCCTAAGAGTTCAGCTCACTTTCGGAGGGCCGAGATCTCGTGGCTCTGGAGACGGGCGGATCGAATGTCAGTGTCCGGGTAGGAGATCAGTGTGTTGTGGAAGATTGAAGATCTAAGGCTGCGTGTCCAGAGACCCGAGATCTCTGGGCACAGAGCCGGAAAAAGTAACACAGTTAACTTTTAACATCATAAACCAGAGAATTGTTTGTCATGTCTCCCTTCTCACTGTGAAATGGAGACAACTCTTTCTCCCTTATTAGGGAGAGAGAGAGCCTGTGGTATGTCGTATACCGGGTGAACAAATAGTCTGTGGGGGACTGCAAGTCTATATTTTTGCTGTTGCCTTGCCCACTCTTGAGTGCTCGGTGGCAGGTGCCAATGCTGTCTTTTGCCGATTGGGGGGGGAAGAGGGGTCGTTGCTTGCTGCCGCTTATGCTTGGGAGGGGTGGGGAGACTTGGGGGGACTTTGGGGTTCTAACATTTAACTGTCATTCATTCTTTGGGGGCACTCCTCTGTTTTTGTGGATGGTTGATAAGTAAAAGCATTTCAGGATGTAGATTGTATACATTTCACTGACATTAAATGTACCTTTGAAACCTTTGAAACCTTTCATTTCAAGGATAAGTCTTGGGAACATACTTCAGACCAGCTCCAGGGCCAATGCATGCAAAATTGCTCACAATATTCCAAATTCAATCTAACCGATGCTTTGTTTAACCTTAAGTGTAAATCCCCGTGTTTATCATCTAGCTCTCCAAATGATCCAAAATGTCACCTGTCCACTTCCCTCTCCAGATGCGGCTTGATCCTTTGAGTTCCTCCAGCAGCAAATCTTTCTGCTGAACATAAAGAGATAGTCATCATAGACAGGGGGCCAAATGGCCTGCTTCTGTGCCACGTGACTCCATGGCCCTGTCAGCTCCTTAGCACAGAATGTCCTCGCTGCTAGTCCACACACTGAGCCTTCCTTTCATGTCAACTGATGTGCGCACTCAAAATTGACTCCATGGAACATGGAAAACTCATGAGAACATGGGCAACAGAGGCACCATGGACAACCAAGGGGAACAAGTGGGAGAAAGCCCATCACCCAAAATCTTACACATCCAGAGTTCACAGGCACCCATGTTCATAGTTAAACATCTCTGAGGAACAAGCAAGACACATAAAAGTTGCTGGTGAACGCAGCAGGCCAGGCAGCATCTCTAGGAAGAGGTAAAGTCAACGTTTCGAGCCGAGATCATTCGTCAGGACTAACTGAAGGAAGAGCTAGTAAGAGATTTGAAAGTGGGAGGGGGAGGGGGAGATCCAAATTGTTAGGAGAGGACAGGAGGGGGAGGGATGGAGCCAAGAGCTGGACAGGTGATTGGCAAAAGGGATATGAGAGGATCATGGGACAGGAGACCCAGGGAGAAGGAAAAGGGGGAGGTGTGAAAAACCCAGAGGATGGGCAAGGGGTATAGTGAGAGGGACAGAGGGAAAAAAAGGAGAGTGAGAGAAAGAATGTGTGTATATAAATAAATAACAGATGGGGTACGAGGGGAAGGTGGGGCATTAGTGGAGGTTAGAGAAGTCAATGTTCATGCCATCAGGTTGGAGGCTACCCAGATGGAATATAAGGTGTCGCTCCTCCAACCTGAGTGTGGCTTCATCTTCTGAGGAACAATGTCTGTGTGAGCCACAATACACTATGATAGTCCTCCCTGAAATCTGTGACCTCAGCTACAAAAAGATACAAAAGTCTGAAAGCATGAAGCACCATGCTCAGGGACAGCGTCCATGCTGCTGTTATAAGACCAGTGTGATAAGATGGACTCTTGGTGTCACAGTATAACTCATCATGATTTTGCACATTGTTAACCTGCACTGCACTTTTGTAGTGGCTACACATTATTCTGCATTGTAATTGTTTTACCTTGTTCTACCTCAATGTACTGTGCAGATCTTCACTGTATCTCAATACATGTGACAACAATAACCTAACTCCAATTCCAATTCCAGAAACAAGCAGAGCTTGGACTGCTGTCATAGTCACAGTCAAGGTCACTGACATTCCTAGCTTCCTGGCCTGAGGATCACTCTAATCGCTTCTCGGCCTTTTGGCTAAGATCAAGTGTAGAGGACCATTCTAGGTTGGTACTGATGATCTTTGTCATATCCACCCATTTGCATTAAAGTGTCACTCACCGACAATAGACTTCACAGACTTTTCCTTCACCTCAGAGGATAAGTAGATTGAGCGAAAGGCTGTGCCAAGGTGGTTGGGCTTCCTCAGGGTACATGTACTCAGAGACTGTAGGGAAACATCAGAGACTCACTCTCAGTGGACCTCTGCCAAGTTATCCAACTGTAATCTTGGATTTTTCCTCCCTTATCGCTGATCTTTCCTGGGGTTACCTAATTCCAGATGCTGCCCCTAATCTCCATCATTAAGCCTTGGGGTGGACTCCTTTGCTGCATTTTCTGCAGAGTAATGCTCAATGCAGCTATGGAGTTGGTATAGCGCCTGCCCCTTTAAGAACTGGAACCTGAACTTCCAGCTGCACAGCAATGAGAGATGGATTAGCAGAACATGATCAGCCCAGCATTTGGAAACTATCTGTAGCTTTGCAGTTTCATTTTAATGTGCCCAAACCTAAGCAGAATCGTTATCATGTGATTCTAATTTTGCTTGCAGTCTCTTGATTTCTCAGTTTTTCACTTCTCCATCTTAATCAGAATCGGAATTGGAGTCAAAATCAGGTTCATTATCATTGACTTATGTGCCATAAAATGTGTTACTTTGTGGGAGCAGTACAGTGTAAGACATTAACATTGCTATATTACAATAAAAATGAAAAGTAAAAAAATTGTTCAAAAGAGGAATAGTGAGGTACTGCTCTGGGTTCATAGACTGTTCCAAAATCTAATGGTAGAGGGGAAGAAGGTTTTCCTAAAATTCTGAGTGTGTGTCTTCAGGCTCTTCCACCTCTTCCACCTCCTCCTCAGTGGTAGTAATGGGAAAAATAGTTACTGCCTGTAACAGCCCTGGTGTTTAGGGAGGCAATGAAGGTCCTCGGTGTTTAGGACTTCCTTCATCATGCCAGTAGCTTCCTCTCGGTTCTTACTACTGTCAGTCATGCAAATCCCTGGTGGAAACTCAGGAATAGCATTGACTCTTCATTGCTGTTCCATAACAATTTTTTTAACCAGTCAGGGTTGTTAGCCCTGAGCTAAACCCCCAAACTTTGATCTGTTTGGCATGGGTAGCCCTACAAAGAGTCAAAGCACAAGGCCTTACCTCCAGCCAACATAGCTCTCTGGGACATTGAGGCAAGCAAGCCTCCAAAACATGGCAAGATTTGGTGCTCTTGGAGAAGTAATGAGAAGTGGGAATGTCCCAAATGGTGAGAGTGCTTAATGATGCATGCTGTCATCTTGAGGCATCGTCTTTGAAAATGTCTTTGATAGTGGGGAGGCTTGTGCCTAATGGATCAACATCCCTCTGCAACTTCTTTTGATCCTATGCATTGGAGCCCCCATACCAGGTGGTAATGCACAATGCTCTCCACCATTCTGCCACTGTTTGTAAGGAGTTTGTACGTTCTATCTGTTCAGTCAGTGTGAGTTTTCTCCAGGTGCTTTGGTTTCCTCCTACAGTCCAAAGATGTACCAGTTGGTAGGTTAATTGGTTATTGTAAATTGTCCCATGATTAGGCTAGGGAGAAACAGGAAGATGCTGGGTGACACAGCTCAAAGGGCCTGAAGGGCCTATTCCACACTGTATCTCAATCAATGCATAAGTAAGTACCTATGTAGAAATGCCAGAGTCTTTGGTGATGAACCAAATCTCCTCAAACCCCTAATGAAGTTTAATATTCCATGATCATCCCAGCTAAATCTTCTCCAGTAAATTCATTCCTTTGTTCATTTAATGTTAACTTCTTTTAATTGGCCAAAGTTTTGTCTCTGTTATATTCTCATCCTCCCACTGCGTCTGTTCAAACCGCCCTCTGAGCTTTCATTGTCACTTGCTGACTGTTCATCAATGAACAGTAGCTGCTTCCATTGCTTGAGAAATCAGATCCACCCCCTCCTAGATAATCACTAACTTTGCTCATCTCTACTGGTAATTGGTAACTATCAAACTTCTAATCCTGAACTTTTTTCTTTCCATATTGTTGGTTCTAACATCATTTACTTTGGCTTCTGCCACATACTCCTTGCTGTCTGTGCTCCTGGTATCTATAGACACCACTTCAAACATTCCTTATGTTTGCATTTCTGGAAGTAATTGCCTGCTATTCTTCTCTCTTTTTTTCTATCTCTCTCTCTCACTTCCTCTCTATCTGCTCCATCTATCATTCACCTACATCTGTCTCTCTACTCTGTCTCACCTCCTTGCCCCTGTCAACCACCCCTCCTCAGTCCACCGATCACCTCAGACCCTTCTTTCCTTCTTTGTACTTGCTCATCCACCCTTCTCCATCCTAGGTGCCGATAACAAGGTGTTGACCCCAAATGCCAACAATTCCTTTCCTCTCATAGGTGTTGTTTGCCCTACTGAGGCCCTCAGCAAGTTGTTTGTTGCACCTGCTATTCCCCAATTGAACTTTTTTCTTCACTGTGTTCCTGCCTCAGTTCTCACTCATTTAATCAATAATTTAGCTTCATCCCAGCTCAACTGATCATTCTGTCCCATTTCATTATTTCAGCGGTGCCTAGAAAGAGGCCATTTCTTCTCAGAGAAATCCCATTCCCTCACTACTTCCCGCTGACCAACTCTCCACAGACACTCATAGTAATTCAAGATTGTACAACACACCTACACTAGGAGGAATTTCAAGTGATGAATTATGCTGCCATCCTGCAGGTCCTTGGGATGTGAGAAGGACTTACAATCTCAAGGGTTGAGTTGCAACACTGCTCTGTAGACCTGGGCACAGAACCTGGCCCAGCATTCCACTGAGCCAAAGCTGCTGAGTGAAACAGTATAAAAATAACCCCTTTGGTCCCACAGAGTCACAGGGAACTTATGCACCTACTTTGACACTAATTCTACACTAAAATATTTCATTCCCTTTCCATTCCTATCAACTAACCACTTTTCCCCTCCAAGATCCTAATGCCCTCCTATGCACTTGGGCTAATTTACCCAGGATAAACCCACACATTCGCAGGGAGAATGTGCAACTTCCACATGACTGGAGATCAGGATTGAACCCTGGTTGCTTGGCCACTCGCGGTGCCATCTGAATAATTTATCTCTCTCTCTACTCCATGGCCTTTATTTATGATGTAAGCTCAATGCCAGGGAACTGAAACCATGGCTGAATTCCTCGTGCATAAGATGCTGATAGTTTATGAAGTGTTGCTGGGAACTGGCTGTGTTCCAGGCAAATGTCTAAAAGCAATAGTGAGCTGTGATACAACCAATAGAAGTTCTCTTTTGGGAATTGAATTGATTCGGTTTTTTTTAAGCTTGAACAAGAGTTTTTCCACAGGACCAATTGCAGGCTGAGTTGATAAGAATTTTCTCAAATATTCAGTGGACAAATACGTGTAGATATAAAAATTTAAAATCAGCAGCTGCTGAAAAAACACCAAATGCTAGAAATACTCAGCAAGTCAGGCAGCATCTGCAGAAAGAGAAACAGAAGTTAATATTTCAGGTCTTATGTACAGTACATTTCCACAGCTGCTGCCTTAAGTGTGAAGGGAACTTGTTTCGTTGTGATGCGTATCCAGCAAATAAACTTGTGTTGGCATTGTTAAACTCTGGTTCATGTCCTGTAAATCACCCGGAACTGTCTGTCAGGACAAGCTATGAAATTCTCCGCTTGCTGTCAACCTCAAGACTTGCTCATTTTGAACAGTCTGACTAAATGCTGCTTTTCAAATGATAATTAGACTATAATACATAGGAACACAATTAAGTGATCTGGCACATCACAGCTGCTCCGTTTCCCTTTCAAGCCCATTCTCCTGCTTTCTCCCCATAACCTTTCATGCCCTGACTAAACAAGAACCTATTAACCTCAACCTTAAATGCACCCAATGCCCTGGCAGTGAATTCCACATATTCACCACCCTCTGGCTAAATAAATTCCTCCTCATCTCCATTCTAAAGTCATATCCCTATTATGAGGCTATGCCCTTTGATCCTAGACTCCCCCACCACAGGAAACATCCTCTCACCATCCACTCTATCTAGGTCTATCAACATTCGATAGGTTTCAATTAAATCCACATCATTATTCTAAATTCCAGTGAGTAAAGGCGCAAAGCTATCAATTTCCCCTCATATGATAAACCTTTCATTCCCAGAACTATTCTTGTGAACCTCCTTTGAACTCTGTCCATTGTCAGCACATCCTTTCCTAAATAAAAGGCCCATAACTGCTCCAAGTGAGGCTTCACGAGTGCCTTAACATTGCATCCTTGCTTTTATACTTTATTCCTCTCACAATTAATGCTAACATTGCATTTGCTTTCCTCCCCATCAACTCACCTTGCAAATTAACCTTTAGGAAACCCTACACAAGGACTCCCAAGTCCCTTCGCACCTCAGATTTTTTAATTTTCTCCCCAGTTAGAAAATAGTCTGTGCTTTTATTCTTTCTACCAAAGCGAATGACCATGCTCTTCCTGACACTGTATTTCATCTGCCACTTCTTTGACATTCTCCTAATCTGTCCAAATCTTTCTGCAGCCTCCCTTCTTCCTCCACGCCACCTGCCCCTCACCTAATTTTGTATCGTGCAAGCTTTGCCACAAAACCATCAACTCTGTCATCCGAATCCTTGGCACGTAAAGCAAAAAGAAGCGGTCCAAACACTAACCCCTGCAGACACCACTAGACACTGGCAGGTAATCAGACAAGGATGCTTTTATTCTCATTCTTTGCCTCCTGCAAATCAGCCAACGCCCCATCCATGCTTGTATCTTTCTTGTAATACCATGAGCTCTAAAAGTAGCCTCACCAGTGGCAGCTTATCAAAGGCCTTCTGAAGATCCGAGTGCACAACAACCACCAGTTCCCTTTTGTCTATCTTGCTTGTTATTTCCTCAAAGAACTCCAACAGATTTTTCGGGCAAGATTTTCCCTTAAGGGAGGGATTCCCAACTTTTTTAATGCCATGAACCAATACCCTAAATCAAGGGGTCCATGGATCTCAGTTGAGGAACCCATCCCTTAAGGAAATTATGATGATTTTGGCCTATTTTATCATGTGCTTCCAAGTACCCTGAAACCACAAACAACTGCAGCATCTTCCCAACCACTGAGGTCAGACTAACTGGACAAAAATTTCCTTTCTTCTTCCTCCATCCCATCTGGAAGAGTGGAGTGACATTTGCAATTTTCAGTCCTCCAAAACCATTCCAGAGGCTAGTGATTCTTGAAAGATCATCACTAATTCTGCCACAATCTCTTCAGTTACGTCTCTCAGAATCCTGGGGTGTAGTCCATCTGGTCTAGATTTGCCTGAATCTTGTGGGATAATTAAAGTTAAATGGTCACATTTGTTGCTTTCATCTGCTGTAATTAAATACAGCCAAGATTAATGTATGTGAAAAAATCTTAGTATTCATCATTCCACAGCAGACTGCTCTCCAACACTGGACAACAGAAGGGGTGCAAACAAGTTTGACCACTGTTAAACTATGGTTAGGAATGCCTGCCGTTCCATCCCTCGACAGCAATTCCGGAAATCTGAGCATCTGGTTATCTGCCTTCTACCTGCATACAGGCAGAAGCTAAAGAGCAAGACTCCAGAGACAAGGACAGCACAAGGCAGAGGAGCAGCTCCAGGGTTACTTTGAGACAGTGGAATGGGCCGTGTTCACGGACTGAATGACTAAGCCACAGTTGTCACAGGCTTTATAAAAACAGTCATGGATGAATGTGTCATCACAAAATCATTGAGGGTTCCCTAACCAGAAGTCCTAGATGAACCATGAGATCCGCAATCTGCTGAGGGCCAGATCAGTGACATTCAGGCCTGCTGACCAGGTAAGATACTACAAATCCAAGTATGATGTCTCAAGTGTGAAGTGGTAGTGCTGGACAAAACTTCAATCTCTGAAAGTTGCTCAACAACTGTGGCAGGGCTTGTCTGCTCTCCCAGCTCATGCAAAGTGAAACCAACCAAAATGGGTGACAGCAAGATTTTTGTCCCCAGATGAGCTCAGTGCTGTTTATGTTTGCTTTGACCATCAAAACATAGAGGTAACTTCACAGACTCCCACAGTCCCTGACAGCCTTGTGATTTCAGTCATTGAGGCTAACATGATAGCATCCTTTAGAAGGGTAAACCCATGGAAAGCATCCAGTCCAGACAGGGTTCCTGTCCACATACCAATCAACTGTCTGATGCTCACTGATGCCTTTAACCTCTCACCTTGGCAGTCGGAGAGACCCACCTGCTTCAAACAGGCTTCAGTTATACCAGTGCCTAAGAAGAACCTGTCTCAATGACTATCATCCAGTCGCATTTGCATCTACTATATTGAAGTGCTTTGAGAGGTTGGTGATGAAGCATGCCAGCTCCTGCCTGAGAAGTGACTTGGATCACTCTAATTTGCCAACGGGCACAACAGATCAACAGCACATGCCATTTCACTGTCTCTTCGCTCAACCCTGGAACATCTGAGTAATGAAGATCCATATATCAGGATACTCTTCATTGACAACAGCTCAGCATTCAATACTATCATCCCCTCGAAACTGATCACTAAGCTCCAAGACCTAGGCCTCAATATCTCCTTGTGCAACAGGATCTTCGATTTCCTCATTTGCATATCCCAGTCAGTTTGGATTGGCAACAACATCTCCTCCACAATTGCCATATGCACAGCTGTACAAAAAGGCCCTGTGCTTTGCCCCTGCTCTATTCAGTTTATACTTAGACTGTGAGGCAAATCCAGCTCAAATGCTATATTAAAGCTTGCTGCTGACTTGGCCAAACTAAAGGTAGTGATGAATCAGCATATAGGAGAGAGACTGCAAATCTGGCTGAGTGGTGCCACAACAATAACATCTTACTCAATGTCAGCAGGACCAAGGAACTGATTATTGACTACAAGAGCAGGAAACCATAAGTCCGTGAGCCAATCTTCACTGGGTGGTCAAAGGTTCAGAGAGTCAGCACCTTTAAATTCCTCCGTGTTATCAATTCAGAGCAACTGTCCTGGGACAAGCACGTAAGTGCCACTGCAAAGAAAGCATGGAAGTGCCTCTACTTTCTTAGAAGTTTGCAAAGATTTGATATATCATCTGAAACTTCGACAAACTCCTGCAGATGTGTACTTGCATCACAGTCTGGTTTGGAAACATCAATGTCCTTGAACATAAAAGTTTAAAAAATGTAGTGGATAGAGCCCAGTCTATCACGGGTAAAGACCTCCCCACCACTGAAGACCGCTTAGGAAAGTAGTATCTATCATCAAGAATCACCACCATCCAGACCATGCTCTCTTCTCGCTGCTGCCACCAAGAAGAAGGGACAGGAGCCTCAGTACTCACACCGCCAGTTTCAGGAGCAGTAATTACCCCTCAACCATCAGGCTCTAGAACTTCACTCAACTTCACTAACACCAACACTGAACTGCTCCCACAACCTACGGACTCACTTTCAAGGACACCATCCCATTTTCTCGATATTTATTGCTTGTCTGTCTTGTTATGTGCAATCTTTCATCGAGTTTCTTTGTATTTACTGTGAATACCCACAAGAAAATGAATCTCGGGGTTGTATATGGTGACATAGATGTACTTTGATAATAAACTTCCTTTGAAATTTGAACTTTTAGGTTTGGACTATTCAGAACTCGGGAAACTTGGCCTGCATGCCTTATGCTTACAATTCACACACAAAGTGGAAACCTACACCTTCTCAACTGTCTACTCCCTGCTATTTAAGTAGAAGGGAATAACTAGAGCATTTTCCGGAGGAAAGTAGCAATATGAAAGTCATTAGATTATTAGTTTTAAAAATACTTACAAAACTTCCCAGGAATTTAATTTCAAAATATCTACTTGTTTTTCTTCAATTTAATTTTACTCCAGGGACACAGGCACTGATTACCCCAATAAGTACATGAATAAATAAATTAGAGTTTTTATACTTACTATTTGTATCTAATAGTGTTTTTTAACGTATTTCACTTCACTGCTCCCACAAGTCAGCAATTTTCATGACATATGTCAGGCAGGGACTGAGGAAGGGGCATACACATCAAAGAGCTGTGCTCTGGGTAACCAGCTCTCAGGCAGCGAGGTATTATGTGAGGAGAGTTGTGAGGAAAGTGTTTATTGAACGTACGGGTAAGAGGATTATTGGAGATTGTGAAAGAATTAGAGAGGATTGATGAATTTAGGAGGAGCTTTGATAAAGAGGATGCCATGACCCAAAGAGAAAAGTATCAGTGATGTAAAATAAAAACACATGATCCTATTTTAAAGAAGAAGAATGCTGATATTTTGCCTACACCCTTCCTTCCATTAACTGTGTGGTCACCACCACAAGGCTCCTCTTGAGAACCAGCTGTGTACAGCTGGCTGCATACCTCATCACCATCCTCCAAGCACAAAGGTACACAAAGATCGTCTGCATACGCAGCTGGACTGACATTTGGATAACCTGGACCTGGAGAGTTTCCATGGAAGTAATACAGACTTCCCATTCCCACATTGACGTGTCTGTCCATGGCCTCCCTACTGCCATGATGAGGCCGAATGCAGGTTGGAGCAGCAAAACCTCATTTTCTGCTTGGGTAGCCTCCAACCTGATGGCATCAACATCTATTTCTCTAACTTCTGGTAACCAATTCCCTCTGAGTTCCCAAACACTCCTCCTTTTTATTTTTTGTTTGTCCCCCATTCTAGTGGCCATCGCATCCCCCTCTCCTCCTCCTTTGCTTTCATGCCCTGCCTATCATCTCCCTTAATTCCATACCTCCTTCTCTTTATGCTCTGCTATCACATTCTTTCATCTTCAGCCCTTCGCATTTTCCAACGTTCACCTCCTAGATTCTCACATCACTCCCTTTCATCGACCCACCTACTATTAGCCATTAGCTTGTCCTCATCCTCTTCCATATACTGAGTAAGGTTGTGGTTCTGAGGCTTTATAAGGCATTAGTCAGACAGCATTTAGAGTCCTGTGAGCCGTTTTGGGTCTAAGACGTGCTGGCATTGGAGAGGGTCTTGAAGAGGTTCACAAGGATGATTTCAGAATGAAAGGATTGACATATGAGGTTCTGAGCTTGTACTCCCTGAAGTATAGAAAAATGTGGGGAGGAAGGATCTCATTGAAACCTATTGAATATTGAAAGGCTGTGGAGAAGATTTTTCCTACAGTGGTGGTGGCATCCATTAGTCTCGTGAGACCATGGATCTGCGCCTGGAAAGGGAGTGTCCTCTCCAGGGCGCGGACCTGGGCAAGGTTTTATGGAAGACCGGCAGTTGCCCGTGCTGCAAGTCTCCCCTCTCCATGCCACCAATGTTGTCCAAGGGAAGGGCAAGGGCTGATACAACTTGGCACCAGTGTTGTTGAAGGAGTTGCCAGAACGAGGTTGAAGGCAACGGGACTCCAGCTCCGGATTTGTCCTCAGGGTTTACTTCCGAAGCCTTTCCCATGAGTGGGTATGGTCGCAAGGCAGCAGAGGTTTGAAATCAGAGTTTCCCTCTCTTAGATGGGCTGTCTTCCCAGGCTGACGAGCTCCATCTTCCTTTAGTGGGGAATCTAGAACCAGAGGGCACAGCCTCAGAATAGAGGGATACCTATTTAGGACAGAGTTGAGGAGGAATTGCTTTAGCCAGAGGTTGATGATCATGTGGAGTTCATTGTCACAGATGGCTGTTTTGGCCAAGTTACTGGATGTATTTAAAACGGAGGTTGATATGTTCTAAATTAATCTGTGTATCAAAGCTTATGGGGAAAAGACAGAAGAATGAGGTTGAGAGGGATAATAAATCAGCCATGATGGAATGGCTGAGCAGACTTGATGAGCCAAAATGGCCTAATTATGCTCCTATGTCTTATGGTCTTGTGGTCTTCACTGGCTTCTGGCTTCTGCCCCCTTCCTTTCCAGTCCTCATAAAGGGTCTCAGTTTGAAGCGCCTGACTAGCTTAGTTGCTTCTGCATCTTGTGTGCATTGCCCAAGATCCCCAGTGCCTGGACAGTCTCTTGTATCAAAGAAATGTGTCCTTTTGGCCCATCGCATCTATGATTTCTACTTGTCCAATTTCCCTGTCTTTAACCCATATTCCTCTGAACTTTCATATCTATGTATATGGCCTACTGTCTTTAACAAGTTGTTATTGCAACTGCCTGTACATTTGCTTTGGCAGATCATTCCATATATATACCACCCTCTGTATAAAAATGTTGCCCCTTCAAGATCCCTTTAAACCTCTCACCTTAAACCTATGACCTCCAGTTCTTGATGAAAAAAATTGCATTCATTTACCCTAACTGAACCTTTGTTACCAAGCTGATGGGATGTTGGAAGTCTGAGTTTTTAAAGGGACCCGCACAAGAAAGTTCACCAGTACCTCTTCTTCTTCAGGAGGCTAAAGTAATTTGACACATCACCTTTCACCTTGATCCAATTTTATCAATGCAGCATAGCAGCATCCTATTTGGATGCATTGTGGCTTGGTATAGCAACTACTCTTCCTCTGACCGCAAGAAACAGCACAGAGTTGTTGACACAGGTTAGTGCATTAGGGAATCGGCCTCTCCTCCATGTACTCTGTCTAAGCTTCTTGCTTCCTCAGTCAAACAGCCAGCATAATCAAAGACCCACCACTTGGGGCATTCTCTCTTCTCCCCTCTCCCATTGGGCAGGGAATGCAAAAGCCTGAAGGCTTGTACCACCCGGCTCAAGAACAGCTTCTACCTCACTGTAATAAAACTACTTGATGGTTCCTAGTTCGGAAAGTTGGACTCATGTCATCACAATCTACCCCATTCTGATCTTGCACCTTATTGTCTACCCGCACTGCACTTTCTCTGAAATTGTAACATTTCTTTCTTCACTTCAGTCAGAAGCACATCCTGTACTATTGAGTTGATCCCTTAACCTCACCCAGAGCTCAGGACCTAGCTAATGGTGAAGCAGTGCCATCTCCACTGTGAACACGATAATTCACCATGAGTCAAAGGACATGGCTGACTACAGCCATTGGGGTATGTTGTTGTCTTGAAGGAAGGGTTTCTACCTGTCAAGGGTTTGGAAGCTATGACAATAAAGAGAAGGCCACATGGTCACTCAAGCCAGCCCCACCATTCAATAATGTCATGTCTAATCTGCCCCAGCCCTCATCTTCATTTCTTATAACTCCCCATTGCCTTCAATTCCCTGATCCTTAAAAAATCTATTTTGTTACCTCTTTTAGTGCCCCCCAAATGATCTAATCTCCAAATCTCTTGGAATTAGAGAGTCCTAAACATTCACCACAGCATCCTCTGCTAGAAGATGTCCCACACACCTCAGTGTTAAATGTTCAGCCTTCAACTTGTAAAGATATCCCTTGGTCCAAGCAAGGCTCATTCACTAGTGGGAACAGCTCACCATCTACCCCGCTAAGCCTCCGCAGGACTTGTTAAGTTTTGATAAGATTAACCCTCATTCTTTTAAACTCCAAAGACCATACACTTAATTTCTTTAGCCACATAAGGCAGGACAACCTTCTCATCCTTGGCATATACTTTTGGGTTTTCAGTCATTGGGTTTGAAATTGGTTTATTATTGTCACATGTAGTGAAAACATGTCTTGTATTCTGTTCATATGGATCAAATATTTCCGAAAGAAGATGGTGCTAGTGAACAACAAGACCAAGGATGACATCCTCCAGACATTTAACAAAACTACTTCTTTCACTCCTTTCACATCTTCTTTTTCTTTCAAATGTTGTTGTGCTACAGTTGGAGTCTGTGATCTACATTTTGGTGGTATGTTTTTGGGTCAATTGAGCGATCTGGTGCGTTGCTATGTCTGAGGATATTCCATGAGATTTCGAGGGAAGTGTGTAGCCTCGAAGCCAGAAAACCTGGAGAAGGGGCACAAGCCCAGGATCGGTTCCATTTCTCACTGATCTCGCCCATTAAAACTCCGAGGAAGATTGAAGATTGAAGCGAGTGAAGAAGACAAGCTGGCGTTCAGCACTGTTTACCGGTCTCTCACTCATTAGCACTGGCGGAAAGTGTCTGCATGTGGCAGTCTCTCTCTCATGGTTCCCAAAGAAATGTCCCTGCATTCAAATGGTCTCTCTTTCCCTTGATGCTGTCGGAGGTTGGTGGTGGAGTTCTGGTTTTGGGCAAGGCTTGTGGATTGGACTCTGTAGTTCTGGTTATGATGTTTCCGGTTTCTGGTCACTCCTTTTTTTGTTGCTATCTTGGGCGATTTTTAATCAGGGCAGCCTGCAAATAATGAACACCGAGCTGAACTGAATATGCCTGGACGACGCAAACACGAGAAAATCTGCAGATGTTGGAAATTCAAGCAACGGTCCTGAAAAGCGTTGTCTCGTTTTTACTGTATTCTGTACCAGCAGTTATGGTTGAAATTACAATAAAAAGTGATTTGACTTGACTTGAAAATGCTGGTGGAATGCAGCAGGCCAGGTAGCATCTATAGGTAGCAGTACAGTCAACGTTTCGGGTTGAGACCCTTCGTCAGGACTAACGGAAAAAAGAGATAGTAAGAGATTTGAAAGTGGGAGGGTGAGGGGAGACCGGAAATGATAGGAGAAGACAGGAGGGGGAGGGATGAAGCCAAGAGCTGGGAAGTTGATTGGCAAAAGGGATACAAGGCTGGAGAAGAGGGAGTATTATGGGACGGAAGGCCTTGGAGGAAAGAAAAGGGGAGGGGAGCAATAGAGGAATGTTCATGCCATCAGGAACATTGATTTCTCTAACTTCTGTTAATGCCCCTCCTCCCCTTCTTACCGCATCCCTAATTTATTCTTTATTTTCTCTCTCTCTCTCTCTCTCTCTCTCTCTCTCTCTCTCTCTCTCTCTCTCTCTCTCTCTCTCTCTCTCTCTCACAATAACTCCTGGCCTGTTCTCCATCTTCCTCTGATGCTTCCCTCCCCCGTTCTTTCTTTCAAGGCCTTCCGTCCCATGATCCTCCCCCTTCTCCAGCCTTGTATCCCTTTTGCCCATCAACTTCCCAGCTCTTAGCTCCATCCCTCCCCCTCCTGTCTTCTCCTATCATTTCGGATCTCCCCCTCCCCCCCCACTTCCAAATCTCTTACTATCTCTTTTTTCCATTAGGCCTGATGAGGGTCTCAAACCGAAACGTCGACTGTACTTCTTCCAAGAGATGCTGTGTTGCCCCAGTATTTTGTGTTTGTGGCTTGAATATGCCTGGACTCTTTTGATTTTGTGTTTAATATTCTGTGTTATTTGCTCGTTTTTTGTTCTGGCCATTTACACAATTTGTTTTTTTTTTGTGCATGGAGGAGGGTTGATGTTTTTCTTTGAACAAGTTTCATGGTTTTCTTTGTTTTGCTCCGTCGCTGTCTGTGTGGATGGCTAATCTCAGGGTTGTATACTGCATACATATTTTGATTATAAATGTACATTGAAGCATGAATCTTTGAATCATTACACAGTGCATTGAGATAAAACAAGAAAGGAAAGAGACAGAAGAAAGGAATCTATAAGCCGCTTAGTCTGACCTCAGTGGTTGGGTAGATGTTGGAATCAATTGTTAAGAATGAAGTCTCAGGATACTTGGAGGCACATGATAAAATAGGCCATTGTCAGCATTGTTTCCCCAAGGAAATCTCTTGCCTGACAAATCTGTTGGAATTTTCTGCAGAAATAACAAGCAGGATAGACAAAGGAGAATAGGTTGATGTTGTGTACTTAGGTGTCCAGAAGACCTTTGACAAGATGCCACACATATGGCTGCTTAACAAGCTATGAGCCCATGGTAGTACAGGAAGCATTCTAGCATGGATAAAGCAGTGGCTGATTGGCAAAGAGTGGAAATAAAGGGAGCCTTTTCTAGCTGGCTGCCAGTGACTAGCTTTGTTCCACAGAGGTCTGTGTTGGGACTGGTTCTTTTTATGTCAATGATTCGGATGATGGAATTAATGGCTTTGCTGCAAAGATTGCAGACAATATGAAAATAAGTGGAGGGACAGGTAGTTTTGAGGAAGTAGAGAGGCTACAGAAGGACTTAGACAGATTAGGAGAATGGGCAAAGAAATGGCACATGGAATACAGTGTCAGGTGGCATACGACCATGTACTTTGCTAGAAGAAATGAAAGGCTCGATTATTTTCTAAATGGAGAGAAAATACAAAAAAAAACTAAGGTGCAAAGGGAGAATGAGAGCTCTTGTTGCAGGATTCCGTAAAGGTTAACTTGCGGGTTGAGTCTGCGGTGAAGAAGGCAAATGCAATATTAGAATTTATTTCAAGAGGACTAGAATTAAAAGCAAGGATGTAATGTTGAGACTTTATAAAGCACTGGTGAAACCTCACTTGGAGTATTGTGAGCAGTTTTGAGCGCCCTATCTCAGAAAGGATGAGCTGAAACTGGAGAGGGCTCAAAGGAGGCTCACGGAAATGATTCCAGATTTGAATGGTTTGTCATATGAATAGGTTTTGATAGCTCTTGGCCTGTATTCACTGGAATTCAGAAGAATGAAGGTGACCTCATTGAAACCTATTAAATGAAGATAGGGTGGATGTGGAGAGGATGTTTCCTGTGGTAGGAGAGTCTAAGATCAGAGCACACACCCTTAGAATAGAGGGGTGTCCTTTTAGAACAGAGATGAGGAGGAATTTTTTTAAGTAAGGAGATGCAAGATCAATTATTCTGCAGTCTGTTCGTTTGTGTGTAGTGTTTGTATTTCCTTGTTCTACTGTGAATGCCTGTAAGAAAATGGACCTCCCGCATTATATTCAGGGTATTTCATTTTCAAACCAACATGTAATTGCATTTGTTACATTGTTGGCAAGAAGAGCTATTTTATTGAAATGGAAAGATACCTCTGCTCCTACACTAACTCAATGGTTTTCCCAGGTAATGTTATGTCTTCGTTTGGAAAAAATTAGTAGAACTTTTGATCCCCGATTTGATTTTGAGAGAAGGTGGGGCTCTTTTGCTAAATATTATCATCTAATTTGAATCAATTTACATGGTTTCCTTCCAGTTTTATGTTATATAAATGTGATTTGGTGGTTGTTGTTTTCGTTTTTTTAATATATGTACATATATAAATGATTGTAAGATGTATCGCTCCAGGAGTTGGTTCCTAATGGGTTTTTTTCTCTTTTTTTTTGTTTTATAGTTAGTGGTTCATTTTTAGTTAACCGGGGTTCTCTTTTTTCCTTCTTCTTCTCTTATAAAAATTTTTTTTTCATTTGCATATGTATGTTTTTTTTCCTCAGCTTTATTAATTATATATATACTAATTTGTTGAATCTCTGTATTTTATAGCTGTAGAAGATTATATTAATAAAAAGATTTAAAAATGAAGAAAATAGACCTCAGGGTTGTGTAGCTCCCAGTAAACCTCAGGCTCGCTCAACTCGCTTTCGTCTAGAGGGAGCAGCCTTCGGCCCCGCCAGACTGGGTAATCAAGTTTGTGTGGATGCTGTGTGATGTACCTCACCCCACCAAATAACAGACAATACACCATAAACGATTAAATGATTACATTTTATAGATCTTACTGGAACTAGGTAATTAATAGAGATAAGATATAAAAGGAAAATAAAAGGCGCCAAGCTTATCAAAGTTCAATCACTTCATGCACATTGCTGGAGCTCAATTAACAGGGTCCCCTTTCCACCACTCGATCCCCTCCGACCACCTCGACCCGCCGCCTGGGACCAACCACGGTGGTCGACCAGACACTCCACACGAGTCTGTCTTCATCTCCCCTCCTCGCCAAAGACCCTGGGCCTCGGACTCCCGCTCGGGGTCCGTTCCGCCACCCAGCTTACAGCAACACGTCTCCTCTCCCTGTCCCTATCACGCCTTCTGCCCCAAAGCCAGCGGAAAACAACAGCTTACAGACACACAAGAAAGAATAACATCTATCCCAATTGGTTCATTCTTTCCCTTATCAATAATATAACCCAAACAAGCAGAGAGAGAGAGAGAACTCCTTACATCGCAGTTATTATTACAGAAAAAACATTTTTAGTATAAAATAACAAACAAGCAATTTTATTAGCCTTCACAGCAATATAAAAGAAGAAACCCCTTACAGTTGTATATGGTGACCTATACATACTTCCATTTTAAAAATTACTTTTTACTTTGAACTTTGAACTTTGAGCTGATAGTTGGACCATTAAAGCAGATACAATGCCCTTTTGATCTCTCCTGCACTAAGGATGAACCTTATACAGAAGCAAACAAGGAAAAAGGAACAAGAGCAGATGGTTTTAGTTCATGGCTCTAACAACTTCCTTCTGTGTTACCTTCTTTTATGAATAATATTGTGCTTGAAACATTTTCCTGTTATTAAGCACAGAGTTTGAACCATATGATGTCACTGTTACAAAAATTGATCCAATGTGATCCACTGTTTAGGAAGTTCGGCAGTACATCAATCAATATCTTGAACCTGTTCCACTGCTCCATCAAGTCCTGGCAGCTGTCTGAAAACTCACAGATTTCTGCACTTGTCCATTTTTCCTTCAGACTTTTGATTATCAAAATCTGGACTTCAGGATAATCAGGGCTGAATTGCAATCTTGAATTTAAAGCTGATATCTGGTAAGCATTTTCCTGCTTATCACACTTTGCAATTAGAAGTGTTTTCTAGCTTGCTATGGGAATGTATAAAGTAAAAGTATGTATCCTTTCAATATTGTGGCAATTATTATGCAATTTCTCTGACCCAGATACAAACCAGCATTATTATGTAGTCAGTTGCTGTTTTCAAGACTTAAAAACGTTTTCTTAATGTTCCTTTCTCTTCCTTTTCTTTCTTTCCTTACCACACTTTATTTTTCATTTTTCTATTTCATTTTTGACTCCAGTTCTCTTTTATAACCCCTTATTCCTAGGCCCAACACAAAGCTGCAACAATGAAGAAGGCACGCCAACATCTCTAGTTTCTTAGGAATTTAAGGAGGCTCAGAGAAATCTCTACAGATGTTCAGTGGAAAGCATTTTAACTAGTTGCATTGCAACCTGGTATGGAAACTCCAGTGCACAGGAATACAAGAGGCTACAGATAGTGGTGGACTCCATCACGATTGCTGCTTTCCTCATTACCGAGGACATCTACAGGAGATAGTCTCTTGGGAAGGCAACATCCATCATCACTACCCAGACCACTATCCAGCACCCCCATCATGCCCTCTTCCCATTGCTGCCATCAGGCAAGAGGCACAGAAGTCTGAAGACCCTTACGTCAAGACTCAACAACAACTCTTTCCACTGTCATCACTGAACTGAACTGAAAGATATTGACAAACAAGAGAAAGTCTGCAGAAACTGGAAATCCAAGCAACGTGCACAAAATCCTGGAGGAGCTCAGCAGGCCAGGCAGCATCTATGGAAAAAAGTACAGTCTATGTTTTGGGCTGAGACCCTTGGGCAGGGCTGGAGAAAAAAGAGATGAGGAGTAGATTTTAAAAGTGGGGGAGGGGAGAGAGAAACAGAAGGTGATAGGTGAAACCAGGAGGGGAAGGTAAAGAACTGGGAAGAACTGGGAAGTTGATTGGTGAAAGAGATACAGGGCTGGAGAAGGGGAAGTCTGATAGGAGAGGACAGAAGGCCACAGAAGAAAGAAAAGAGTGGAGGAGCACTAGATGGAGGTGATGGGCAAGTAAGGAGATAAGTTAAGAGAGGGAAAAGGGGATGGGAAATGGTGAAGCGGGGGGCATTACCAGAAGTTCAAGAAATCAGGTTCAGTTTGGAGGCTACACAGATGGAATATAATGTGTTGTTCCTCCAACCTGAGTGTGGTCTCATCACGACGGTAGATTGACATAGTATTGGTCTTTCTTTCTGTCAACTTGAATTAAGGTAATTATGTTATTTTCATTTATTGTGTCATATCAATTATGTATAATTTATGTTAATTTAAGTTTATGTCATATATGTTCATTGTGCTTGTAATGTAGTGTGTTGTTGCAAAGAGTTAATCTTCATGGCATTTATACTCAGCATATGTACACCCATGACAATAAAATATAAAATGAGTTTGAACTTGAACTGCTCTCTATCAATGCATAAATTTCATTGGTTATGTAGCTATTCTGCCAATATTGCAATTACTAAAATCCCAGATGCCTAGTTAATCTCGTCACATCGTTGAAATTTCCATTTGCAGCAGGTTATGAGGACGACTTGCTTCCACTCTAGTTCTGTGGTTCCTCAGGTGGCTGACGAGGTCAATGTGGGATGCAGAATCAGAAATGGGATCAAAATGAGAATCAGGTTTATAATCACTGACATAAGTCGTTAGATTTGTTGTTTAGTGGCAGCAGTATAATGCAGGAAATACAGATTACTATAAGTTACTGTAGTAAATAAATAGCAAGGCCTTACAGACCGTTCAGAAATCTGTTGTGTGAGGGGAAGAAGTTGGTCCTAACCATTCAGAGTGGTCTTCAGGCTCTTGTACCTGAGAGGCTCAGCCACAGATGGGACGGAAATGAGCTCATAGGAAAGCAGGTGAGTTGTTAGGCAGGTGAGCGGCAGGCCGACAAATCCAGGGCAAGCATTAAAAAGGGCCACTTTTCAGCATAATTGTATAAGGGCTAAGAGAGTTGTAAAAGAGCGCCTGAAGGCTTTGTGTGTCAATGCAAGGAGCATTCGTAATAAGGTGGATGAATTGAAAGTGCAGATTGTTATTAATGATTATGATATAGTTGGGATCACAGAGACATGGCTCCAGGGTGACCAGGGATGGGAGCTCAACGTTCAGGGATATTCAATACTCAGGAGGGATAGACATGAAGGAAGGGGAGGTGGGGTGGCGTTGCTGGTTAAAGAAGAGATTAACGCAATAGAAAGGAAGGACATAAGCTGGGAAGATGTGGAATCGATATGAGTAGAGCTGCGTAACACTAAGGGGCAGAAGACGCTGGTGGGAGTTGTGTACAGGCCACCTAGCAGTAGTAGTGAGGTCGGAGATGGTATTAAACAGGAAATTAGAAATGTGTGCAATAAAGGAACAGCAGTTATAATGGGTGACTTCAATCTACATGTAGATTGGGTGAACCAAATTGGTAAAGGTGCTGAGGAAGAGGATTTCTTGGAATGTATGCGGGATGATTTTTGAACCAACATGTCGAGGAACCGACTAGAGGGCAGGCTATTCTGGACTGGGTTTTGAGCAATGAGGAAGGGTTAATTAGCAATCTTGTCGTGAGAGGCCCCTTGGGTAAGAGTGACCATAATATGGTGGAATTCTTCATTAAGATGGAGAGTGACAGAGTTAATTCAGAAACAAAGGTTCTGAACTTAAAGAGGGGTAATTTTGAAGGTATGAGACGTGAATTAGCTAAGGTAGACTGGCAAATGACACTTAAAGGATTGACGGTGGATATGCAATGGCAAGCATTTAAAGGTTGCATGGATGAACTACAACAATTGTTCATCCCAGTTTGGCAAAAGAATAAATCAAGGAAGGTAGTGCACCCGTGGCTGACAAGAGAAATTAGGGATAGTATCAATTCCAAAGAAGAAGCATACAAATTAGCCAGAGAAAGTGGCTCACCTGAGGACTGGGAGAAATTCAGAGTTCAGCAGAGGAGGACAAAGGGCTTAATTAGGAAGGGGAAAAAAGATTATGAGAGAAAACTGGCAGGGAACATAAAAACTGACTGAAAAAGCTTTTATAGATATGTAAAAAGGAAAAGACTGGTAAAGACAAATGTAGGTCCCCTACAGACAGAAACAGGTGAATTGATTATGGGCAGCAAGGACATGGCAGACCAATTGAATAATTACTTTGGTTCTGTCTTCACTAAGGAGGACATAAATAATCTTCCAGAAATAGTAGGGGACAGAGGGTCCAGTGAGATGGAGGAACTGAGCGAAATACATGTTAGTAGGGAAGTGGTGTTAGGTAAATTGAAGGGATTGAAGGCAGATAAATCCCCAGGGCCAGATGGTCTGCATCCTAGAGTGCTTAAGGAAGTAGCCCAAGAAATAGTGGATGCATTAGTGATAATTTTTCAAAACTCGTTAGATTCTGGACTAGTTCCTGAGGATTGGAGGGTGGCTAATGTAACTCCACTTTTTAAAAAAGGAGGGAGAGAGAAACCGGGGAACTATAGACCGGTTAGCCTAACGTCGGTGGTGGGGAAACTGCTGGAGTCAGTTATCAAGGATGTGATAACAGCACATTTGGAAAGCGGTGAAATGATCGGACAAAGTCAGCATGGATTTGTGAAAGGAAAATCATGTCTGACGAATCTCATAGAATTTTTTGAGGATGTAACTAGTAGAGTGGATAGGGGAGAACCAGTGGATGTGGTATATTTGGATTTTCAAAAGGCTTTTGACAAGGTCCCACACAGGAGATTAGTGTGCAAACTTAAAGCACACGGTATTGGGGGTAAGGTATTGGTGTGGGTGGAGAATTGGTTAGCAGACAGGAAGCAAAGAGTGGGAATAAACGGGACCTTTTCAGAATGGCAGGCGGTGACTAGTGGGGTACCGCAAGGCTCAGTGCTGGGACCCCAGTTGTTTACAATATATATTAATGACTTGGATGAGGGAATTAAATGCAGCATCTCCAAGTTTGCGGATGACACGAAGCTGGGTGGCAGTGTTAGCTGTGAGGAGGATGCTAAGAGGATGCAGGGTGACTTGGATAGGTTGGGTGAGTGGGCAAATTCATGGCAGATGCAATTTAATGTGGATAAATGTGAAGTTATCCACTTTGGTGGCAAAAATAGGAAAACAGATTATTATCTGAATGGTGGCCGATTAGGAAAAGGGGAGGTGCAACGAGACCTGGGTGTCAGTATACACCAGTCATTGAAAGTGGGCATGCAGGTACAGCAGGCGGTGAAAAAGGCGAATGGTATGCTAGCATTTATAGCGAGAGGATTCGAGTACAGGAGCAGGGAGGTACTACTGCAGTTGTACAAGGCCTTGGTGAGACCACACCTGGAGTATTGTGTGCAGTTTTGGTCCCCTAATCTGAGGAAAGACATACTTGCCATAGAGGGAGTACAAAGAAGGTTCACCAGATTGATTCCTGGGATGGCAGGACTTTCATATGAAGAAAGACTGGATGAACTGGGCTTGTACTCATTGGAATTTAGAAGATTGAGGGGGGATCTGATTGAAACGTATAAGATCCTAAAGGGATTGGACAGGCTAGATGCAGGAAGATTGTTCCCGATGTTGGGGAAGTCCAGAACGAGGGGCCACAGTTTGAGGATAGAGGGGAAGCCTTTTAGGACCGAGATGAGGAAAAACTTCTTCACACAGAGAGTGGTGAATCTGTGGAATTCTCTGCCACAGGAAACAGTTGAGGCCAGTTCATTGGCTATATTTAAGAGGGAGTTAGATATGGCCCTTGTGGCTACGGCGGTCAGGGGGGTATGGAGGGAAGGCTGGGGCGGGGTTCTGAGTTGGATGATCAGCCATGATCATAATAAATGGCGGTGCAGGCTCGAAGGGCCGAATGGCCTACTCCTGCACCTATTTTCTATGTTTCTATGTTTCTATGTTAGGGAGGTGGTAGGCTCCACTTACTATCTGCAGGGACTGATGTCAAAGAGACTTCAGATTCCTAATGTCTTCCCAGATGCTTCATCACCATTTTTGTAGTCCTCATAGATTCCCATGAATTGCTGACATTACAATTTTCAAGAAGGCTTTGTGAGTTTCTCCTAGCAATGCTACTCCCTCTTCCCTCTTATGGGATGGAGTAGGGCTGAGTGGGGAAGTGGGGTGGAAGTACGAGGGTTGAGGGAGCATGAGGGTGAAGTGGGAGAGAAAGAGGTGCAAGGGTGGCATGAATAACCAAAGGCTCAGGCAGAGTGTCAGAGGTTTAGGGTCAATGAAAGATGGAAGCTGAAGAACGATGAGACCATAGGATGTGGGTGCAGTGGAAGGGAAGCAGGGAGTGGAAGAGAGAATGGAATGGCAAGAGAAAGCACAAGGATTTGGAGAATGGAAGGGAGAAGAGGAAATGGAGCTGAGTATAAGGAAACTGAGGAAGCGAGGACTGGGAAGGGAGAGCTTTGAGAGTGCTGGGCTGAAGGAAGGGTTGAATGAAGGAGAGAATCAATGAACACATACCAATTTGCGTAGAGAGACGAGCAAAAAATTCCAATGGCATGGCATTGAAATGCCCACGTGTTGCCAGGTCTGGCCAATTACATATAAATGGAAAAGGCATACTAACTGATGCAGTTCCTAACCATCCTGTCTCAAAGCATGGAGTGTTGTCTTGCCACGGAGACCACACTCTTCCATTGGGCAGAGGAGACCAAAGCCTGAAAGTATGTACCACTGGGTTCAAAGACAACTTCTATCCTTAAATACATGGAATTGAATTATTTTCACAATAGAATGAAATGACTGAGTACATGTGACAAATAAATCTAATTCTTTTTTTGTTTCTGTCTTGCTCTTATCTGATAACAACAGGACAGAATGAAAAAATTAGCTTAATGGACCTCTTGCTCTTGTACCATAAGATGAACACTTGATCTCACAACCTACTTCATTGTGATCTTGTACTTTATTGTTTACCTGCCCTGCACTGTTTCAAAGGCTCTTACACTTTATTCAGCATTGTTATTATTTTACTTTAATCCAGCTCAATGTACAGTATAATGCTTTGATTTTCATTGTATCATGGTACATATGACAATAATAAGCTAATGCCAATAACCTGTTGTGACTTCAGGGGGCGAAATGGATTTCATCTCATACCTTTTATTATTCAATCGTGAAGATCAACTGATTCAAAAATCAGCCTGTTTAGACTGAAGGTCAGGCAAATGGCTTTCGCTCATCAATGAAACGCCAGTTTAGGAAAACTTGTATTTGCTGAAGCACTGTCCTCTGCCTTGTGGTCAAAGGGTGAATCTTTCCACTGCCTTCCTTTGTTACAAAACTGTGATAGTGTTACCTACCGTAACGCTCTCACAGCAGACTTCTAGGCAATTATATATGGCAGGATCGAGGCAAGGCGAGCGGAGGCCAAGGTGGAGCCCAGGTTCGAGAGTGCGGAAAGGCCAAGGTACGATCGATTTAAGTGCTGAACCAAATTAAAAAGGTCCAGTAAGGGCCGAATGGAGGTGGCGGGGGCTCAGGCCCCAGAGCATAATGAAACAGCAGGGCCCAGGTCTGACGGTGACTAACGACCTGAGGTTTGGACGATTTAAGCACCAGGACAGATTGAGTAGGCCAGAGTTCTGGGGACAGAGGTGAGGATAGGTCATTTCAGCTCACTTGTCTCTGCACTGAATCGAGGCTGTGGTCTGCAACAAACAGGCTTCTCAACCGGCTGCCGTGATACCTGGCTATATACTCACTTTCATGAACTTCAGTTCTGAATACTATTTGTTTAATCTTATTGTTTGCACAACCTGATTCTTTTTCTCTCTGCACATTGGGTGTTTGATGTCTTCTTTTGTTTTAATAGGTTCTATTGAGTTTCTTTGTTTTGTGGCCGCCTATAAGGAGAAGAATCTCAGGGTAGTATAAAGTATACATACTTTGATCATAAATGTACTCTGAACTTTGAATTTTGAACATATGATGCTGCTTCCATGGACCACAAATATGTTATTTCTTTGTATGCCTCAGCACCTGCACTCATTGGACAATGAACAGAAAGAGAGGGCACTACAATGCAACAGAGAGTGTAACAGAGATGTTAACAGAAGAAGGTGCTGCAAGGATTTTCACTGAGCTCAAAAGGTTGGTCACACTTGACAGTGGCTTGAGACTGTGTTCATTAAGACAAGGAAGGTGGCCAATACTGTGAGCTGGAATGACATATTGTGGTAAAATGTAAATTCATTAAATTAAAGGCACCCATTCACCTGTACTTACATTTCTCCTTATTTTCAATAAACCATGGTCACTATTTGTGTCATTCCATATTGTATAAAACATTTGATTAAGCTACTTTCCAACAGCTGGGAAGAAGCACACAAGTGGTATAAAACACAAGAGGATGCGACTGCTAAAATTTGGTGTTATGTTTGTGTTCATGGTGAGATTGGACTGGGTAGTCAAGTCCCATAAAACTGAAGACACTCAAACTGAAGCAACAGCCCCCAATGACCCAGACAAAGGATTCAAACTCGTTGCCAATGTGTACCATCTGCAGACAACATTAAAGACACATGAGCCCTTGGTCCTCGTGAATGCTCTTGTGTGTTTTGATCTGGAATATCAACCAGAAACCTATTGTTAAATATTTAAATTCCTTCCATTCGATCATAAAACACATTGGAATATTCATTGGAAGCCCAAATAATCAAACCTGTACATAATGGTGCTTTTATCAAATCTAGACACAGGAGCTTTGAGTGGGTTTTAACATCATTCACTGTAATAACCTAGCTACAGATGCAATATCTACATCTCCATATCCTTATGAGTCTAAATATCCTGACAAGTGCCAGTGAAGTTCACATAAACACATTCTCCATATGGTGTAGAAGTTGAGGTCACTCCTCTGGGCTTCTGGAAGCAATTTTGATTATTTATTCACACTGAGTGGCATATTTTTAAATTAATACAGGAAACTCACCCAACCGGGCGAAGTCCAGCTAACTAAGTGACTAAAACTCAACTGTGCTGGGAGCAGTTTCAGCAACTTAGCAGTCACCAAAGCTTTTTCAGGAGCTGTGTTTATTTGGTCAAACAAATTCTATTTTTCCTCATTCTCTTTGTTAGGCAGAACAATGGGAAAAATCTTCAAGGAGAAAGGCAGTGTCCATCAGTAAGGACCCCCACCACCCAGGACATGCCCTATTCTGATTGCTACCATCAGTAAGGAGGTGCAGAAGCCTGAAGGCACATACTCGGCAGTTCAGGAACAGCTTCTTCCCCTCTGCCATCCGATTTCTGAATGGACATGAACTCTACCTCAGCACCTTTTTATTTCCTATCTTTGTGCACTATTTAATATAGCTGTTTTACATATACACTTACTGTAAATCAGCATCCATCATCCACTGAATTAATGCTCTCTTCTCCGTGCTGCCATCGGACAGGTGATACAGAAGCCTTAGGTACAACACCATGAGGTTCAGCAACAGTTATTACTTTTGTGGTAGTTAATAGTGTTATTCCTGAGTCACTCAGTTAGCCGCTCCCACATGGGAGAGGTTCACATACTGCACAGGGAGTTTTATCAATAAACTTCGGTTGAAGATCCTTCATGCTAGCCTCCTGGTGTGCTCTGCACTCCCTGCAAAATCAAACACAACATGGTGTTATAAGTGACAGATCGCTGATGAATTCATTCCACAGACCAAGTGAGACCCTCAACAAGAAAGAATTTACAGTAAGACTTTTTGTTTGTACAGACAAAAAATATCCAAAGGCTTATCAACCAAAACTACTTATACTAGTTTGCTAGTTGCATGTAGCAGAGAGCTTGGGCTAAGATCTGGCCAGTGTTGCTAGGCAACACCTTCGAACTACAACTAGAATGCTGAGGTCAAGCTCTCAGCTGTACAAAAAGGGTGTAAATAAGGTGCAGTCAGAAAGACTACAGAAAGAGCTGACAGTGGAGTTCAGCTCAAGCAAAACAGATAAGTGAAACAAAGAGCAGGTAAAATACCCAACTGCAGGAGATGTAGCAAGTCTCCATTCCATGTCAAAGAGTTCTGTCCAGCAAAAAAAGCGAAAGAGCTCTTCAGAAGGTCAAAGAAGACCATGATTCAGATGAAGAGAATGCTTTCCTTGTTGTAATATGCTTCAGTGGCTGATGTACTATGGTTCAGTTGCAAAATGAGGCAGTGACGTTCAAAATGGACGCTGGACAGATGTCACGGCCATTCCCAAATATCTGTTCACAGAACTGGTGAAGAAAACAGGCATTACACTCAACCCAACAAAGAACATACTCATGGGACTGGGGAAACATAAGCTCAGTGTGAAATGGATGTTTGTTACTTCGATCCATAAAAATAAGGAACAGTTAATAAAATATGTCTATGTTGTTCAGAATTTCTCATCATTACTGGGACGATATGCCACCGAGATGCTGAACCTTATTGCAAAGTTGGATTTGCTAATCAATGTTCAGTGGCAGGAGAAGTACCTGGAGTTGTTCACAGGTCTGGGGCTACTGAAAGAAGAGTATCTTATCCAACTGAGGCCAGGAGTGATGGCTTTCTCTCTGACCACAGCAAGGCATATACCTGATGAACAAAGTCAAAGCTGAATGGAGGTGCTTGACATCATGACTCAAGTGAATGGACTCATTGACTGGTGTGCAGGGATTGTTCCTCTTCCTAAGCCAAATGGCAAAGAGAGGATCTGCGGTGATCTAACAAAACCGAAGAATGCAGTGAGGAGGAAAAAGTTTATTCTGCCCTCCATTTAGCACACATTAGGTATGCTGAGTGGAGCAAAGTTCTTCACCAAAATAAATGTAAACTCAGGGTTCTGGTGGATCTAATTAGCTCCTGATATACAAAAGCTCACAACCTTTATCAGACCACATGGATGTTATGCATTCAAGACTCTCTTTTGGCATCTCATCAGCCCCTAAACTCTTTCAGACGAGGATGAACCAATTTTGGAGGGACCGGAAGGAGCAGTCTGCCACATGGACGATATACTCACCTTCCCAGACCCAAATGAGGAACATGACAAAGCTGTGAAGAAACTGAAACAGGCTGGAATCACCCTGAAGATAAAGAAATGAGAATTTGCGAAGTTGGAGGTGTGGTACTTAGGCCACCCCTCAGAGGGAATGCAACCAGATTCAGACGAGCGGGCAGGAGTTTGGAACATGGAAAAAGTTACAAATATATCAGAGGTCAGCAGTTTCCTTGGCATGGTAAACCAGCTGAGAAAACTCATTGGCGATTTGGCAAAGCCACTACGTGATCTCCTCTCACAGGGAAATGTTTGGACCTGGGAAGCACCACAAGAGAAGTCATTCTCATCACTTGAAGCAAAGCTTATCTCTCTGCCAAATTGGTGTTCTTTGCTCTGAAGAAACCAACCAAGGTCTCAGCAGACACCTCTTCCTTTGGTCTTGGGGGAATCCTCATGCAGCTCTGCGGTGGTGTATGGAAACTGGTAGCATATGAATCAAGAGCACTGACTCACACTGAACAATGTTACACACAAATTGAAAAAGAGATGCAGGTTCTCTTATGGGTTTGTGAACAGTTCGGCTGTTATTTGATAGGCATTAAATTCCAACTTGAAACAGACCACAAGCCAATTGTCAGTCTCCTCAGCTCAAAACAGTTGGATGGCTTACCTCTGTGTCTGCAAAGCTTCAGGATAAGGCTTACATGATACTATTAAGACATTGAACATGTCCTTGGCAAATTGTTCACAGCACCAGACACTCTTTTGAAGATGCCATGCAAAAGTGGGTGACGGAAGCTTATTCTGCCCTCATGGAAAATACCAGCATCTACTTAGATCAGGTACATGAAAGCTTTCCTGCATCACAGAGTAACCTGGATGGAATTCACACCGAGTTGAAAAAGGACTAAAACCGCAGCAAGGTTATGTAATACTCTCAGCATGGATGACCAGCTGTTCCAAGAGCAACAATGGGGAAGCAGAGAGAGCAGTACAAACTGTTATGAGTTTCCTACTGATGTCAGAAGACCCCTAGACAGCACCCCTGGCTTATCGCACCATACCTTTTAACAAGTGGCTACAATCCATCAGAGACTGTCAATGGGCCTGAGACTGAGAACAAGCCTGCCTGTTAGTCCCTCCTTTCTCCAACCTCACTTAGACAAAGTGAGAAATTTTGAGAACACAGCATGCAAAAAATGAAGAGCATGCATGATCTCAGACACAGTGCAAAATCTTTGTCACTGTTTCAGGGGTTATGAAGCTGTTTGGGTTTCAGACCAATTCACAAAGGAACAAAAGTCCAGTGACATGCACCACGATTGTTTGTGATCAGAACATCACAAGGTGAAATCAGGCAGAACAGCCATGCACTTGTTCACCTTCAAAATCCATGAAAGGTAGAGATGTCATAAGGCGGTGGCTGGGAACGGACCCAAGTGTAAGGCACAGACACTGAAGTACTAGGAACAGGACTAGGATACAGGGTGAGGTCAAGGACATGGACAAGAAAACCGGGAACCCAGAACAGGACTGGGCAAGAGAACTAGGAGCCCGGGCTTGGACTCCGAGCCAGAGACTGGACAAGGACCCAGTACCTGGGTCTTGCCTCTGGCTCGGACCCCAAAACTAGGCAAGGACGAGGCTTGGTTGGCAGGCAGGACGAGGCTGGAATCTTCAGGCTTGAGGCTGGAGACTAGAGGCGAGGCTTGGCAGGAGGCATGAGGCTTGAGGCTAGAGACTAGAGGTGAGGCTTGGCAGGAGGCTGGAGACAGGCTTGAGTCTAGAGGCTAGAGACTAGAGGCGAGGCTTGGCAGGAGGCAGGAGGCTGGGGTCCTCAGGCTAGAGACTAGAGGTGAGGCTTGGCAGGAGGCCAGAGGCAGGAGTCTTCAGGCCTGAGGCTAGAGGCTAGAGACTTGAGGCGAGGCATGGCAGGAGGCAGGAGGCTGGAGGCTAGAGACTAGAGACTTGAGGCGATGCTGGAGGCTGGAGGCTGGAGGCAGGAGACTGGAAGCTCCTCCTGGGCAGGGTGCGGTACTCCACCCGATGGAGGCAAGGGACAGGAAGGGACTGAACCAACCGTAGGTAATGGCAAAATGGCCTGGTTTACCTGACGGAGGCAAGGGACAGGAAAGGACAGAATCAACCACAGGGTAATGGCAAGACTGCCTTGCTTATATGGGCGGAGGCAAGGGACAGGAAGGGAGCTAGGTAGGGGGTGGTTCCAGGACAAGACTGCAGGCGAGTCGAGGCGAGAGTTACCAGCAAGACCAGGCAAGGCTTCAGGCAATGCAAGAGGAAACAAGAACTTCAGGCAAGGCGAGAGTTACGGGCAAGACAAGACAAGGCTTCAGGCAAGGAAACAGAAGGCAGAGGAAGGGATACAAGGAGTAAGGACAAGAACAATCCAGCAGCCACGCCCTGGTCTCTGAAGGTATTTATGCAGCCAGCCCCGACGAGCATCAGCTGCCTCAATTAGAGCTCAACAAGAACAGAAACAGGGTAGACAGGAAAACCTGGAGCAAGGGCCGATGGACCGGACCATGAACTGGAATACGGACTTCACAGACCGGACTATGACAGTACTCCACCCCCCACGGAAGCCTCCTGGTGACCAAACAGGGTATCCAGACTATGGATGAACCGGGCGGGTGGGAGGGTATTTAACAGAAAGGAACCCCGAGTGGCAAGAGGAAAATGACAGTGTCTGTGTCGCTGGGTCCATGGTTGGCTGGATTGTTCTGTCATACGGCGGTGGCTGAGAACGGACCCAAGTGCAAGACACAGACACTGAAGTACTAGGGACAGGACTAGGATACAGAGTGAGGTCAAGGACATGGACACGAATACTGGGAATCAGAAACAGGACTGGACAAGAGAGCTAGGAGCCCAGGCTTGGACTCCGAGCCAGAGACTGGACAAGGACCCAGTACCTGGGTCTTGCCGCTGGCTCGGACCCCAGAACGAGGCAAGGACGAGGCTTGGTTGGCAGGCAGGATGAGGCTGGAGTCCTCAGGCTTGATGCTAGAGACTAGAGGTGAGGCTTGGCAGAAGGCAGGAGGCTGGAGTCTTCAGGCTAGAGACTAGAGGTGAGGCTTGGCAGGAGGCTCGAGTCTTCAGGCTTGAGGCTAGAGGCTAGAGACTTGAGTCGAGGCTTGGCAGGAGGCTGGAGGCTAGAGACTTGAGTTGAGGCTTGGCAGGAGGCTGGAGGCTAGAGACTAGAGACTTGAGGCAAGGCGGGTCTGGTGGCTGGAGGCAGGAGACTTGAGGTGAGGCGAGGCTGGAGGCTGGAGGCAGGAGACTGGAAGTTCCTCCTGGGTAGGGTGCAGTACTCCTGGGCAGGGCGCGGTACTCCACCGGACAGAGGCAACGGACAGGAAGGGACAGAACCAACAATAGGTAACGGCAATACGGCCTGGTTTACCCAACGGAGGCAAGGGTTAGGAAGGGACAGAACCAACTGTAGGTAACAGCGATACTGCCTGGCTTACCCGACGAATGCAGGGGACAGAAAGGGACAGAACCAACCGAAGGTAATGGCAATACGGCCTGGCTTACCCGACAGAGGCTAGGGACAGGAAGGGTCAGAATCAACCGCAGGGTACTGGCAAGACGGCCAGACTTACCCTACAGAGGCTAGGGACAGGAGGGGAGCTAGGTACGGGGTGGCTCCAGGACAATGAGGTGAGATGAGGAGAGAGTTACCAGCAAGACCAGGCAAGGCTTCAGGCAATGCAAGGTGAAACGGAACTTCAGGCGAGGCGAGAGTTACGGGCAAGACAAGGCAAGGTTTCAGGCGAGGAAACAGAAGGCAGAGGAAAGGATACAAGGAGTAAGGACAAGAACAATCCAGCAGCCACGCCCTGGTCTCTGAAGGTATTTATGCAGCCAGACCCAACGAGCATCAGCTGCCTCAATTAGAGCTCAACAAGAACAGAAACAGAATAGACAAGAAAACCTGGAGCAAGGGTCGATGCACCAGACCGTGAACCGGAATACGGACTTCATGGACTGGACCATGTCAAGAGAAAGAAATAGAGTGGCCTGATCATTATGAAGAGGACCATTTACTGGAGATGGATGCACTTGTTCAGGAATCTCTACCCACTCCAACACTTCCAGGAACCTATACCAGATATGGTCATTTATCTGCTCCACCACGTAGATATATTCCATAGCCTAATAGCCTAGGGCAATTGACTAAAAAGGCAGAGTAATCCTTTCACTTTGCTGGAGCGTTCATGCAGTCTGCCCTGACCTCTATTAGATTTAGTATTTTTTAAAAGAGTTGTAATATTGAAAATATTTCACAAAAGGAGACTGTCCTTAAGAAAATTAAATTGGTGAAAAAAGAGAGAGGGAGTTTAAAAACAAAGTGAAAGGCAATCATAATGTTCATAATTCATGTTTATGTAAGAAGCATAAGTTTCGTGCTGTGGGTAAAATGAACAGAATCACTCAATTTCAGTGACTATAATTTTAACACAGTTCTATGGGCAAGAAGTACATACCTAGTTTTTCTTTATTTTTCAAGAAAGGGAGATGCAGCAGCAGCTAATAATGCTATTCCTGTCACTCGGTTAGTCACTCCCACATGGGGGGGGTTCACATACTGTACCAGCAGAGTTATCAGTGAAGTTCAGTTGAAGAACCTGCATGCTGACCTCCTAGTGGGTACTTTGCACTCTCCCTCAATACCGGACACAACAATTACCCTACAAATACCAGACTACTGAACTGCCATACATAACGCCAATCATCTTTACTCTGAACAGATTCTACAACCAACTGACTCACTTCCAATGGCTCCTCACAAATGTTGTCAGTATTATTTTTTATTCATACAGTTTGTCTTTTGCACGTTGGCTGTTTGCCAGTCTTTGTTTATGTATAGTTTCTTTCGTAAATTATATTGTGTTTCTTTTTTCCCAGTAAATCTCTGCAAGAAAGTGAATCTCAAGGTAGCATATGGTAACATATATGGACTTCCATAATAAATTTACTTTGAACTTTGAAGTTTGAATTGTAGGAACTTTGTATACTTAGGTGTGAGGCCTTTTTCGCTTAAACTCTAGTGGTCCAATATCCACTTTCTTCTCTCGTTCATTTTTTACATACTTGAAAAAGCTTTTAATATTCACTTTGATATTGTTTGCTAGCTTGCTTTTAGATCCCATCTTTTCCCTCCAGTACAAAATAACAGTCACAGGCACAACAACTCCCAAATCCCCCTCCCAGCACACAAAAAAAAAGAGGAAGATCAGATGAAAAAGGCAGAATACAGAAAAACCATAAGACAGAAAAAAGTCCGCAGCCCAAGTCCACATCCAAAATGCAGGACGTTTTCCATCTCCATAGTGGAGTGATCTCATCACCAATAAAAAGGCAGTCTCCCCTCTCCTTAGCAGAGTAATCTCACTAGTGATATAAAGGCAGTCTTCCCTCTCTAGAGGCAGAGTGATCCCTGAGCAATAAAAAGGCAGGAAGCTAGTATTTCTAGCTGAGCACCCCTGTGGCCATTCCCACCAATAATAAATACATTGTTTTGGATACTGTTGATGGGGACGACCTACCAGGGACAAGTTGCAGTGGTTGCGTCTCTGGCACCGAGATGGGACCCTCAACTCAGAAGGGAAGGAGGGAAAAGAGGAGAGCAGTAGTGATAGGGGATTTGATAGTTAGGGGGATAAGAGGTTCTGTGGAAGAGATCGAGAATCCCGGATAGTCTGTTGCCTCCCTGGTGCCAAGGTCCGCAATATCTTGGATCGAGTTCTCAGTATTCTCAAGAGGGAGGGTGAGCAGCCCGATGTCATAGTCCATGTAGGGACCAATGACATGGGTAGGAAGTGTGAGGAGGTCCTGAAAGGTGAGTTTAGGGAGTTAGGTGCCAAGTTAAAGCACAGGACCTCCAGGATAGCAATCTCAGGATTGCTACCAGTGCCACGTGCAGGCGGGTTTAGAAATAGTAAGATAGCACAGATCAACAGGTGGCTGAAGACATGGTGCAGGAGGGAGGGCTTCAGATTTATAGATAATTAGGCAGTTTTCCAGGGAAGGTGGGACCTGTTCTGGTGGGACAGTTTACATCTGAACTGGAGGGGGACAAATATTCTTGCAGGTAAGTTTGCTAGAGAGGCTCCAGTGGATTTAAACTAGATACGAGGGGGGAGGGGAACCAGAGTGTAGGAACAGATGCAGGGAAGAAGGAAGAAAAAGAAAATGGTAAAATTGTTTGCATCGTTAGTGATAAACAGAGAGTAAGAGGTGGAAAGTTTCTTAAATGCATTTACTTTAATACTAGGAGCATTATAAGAAAGGTGGATGAGTTTAAAGCATGGATTGATACCTGGAAGTATGATGTGGTAACTATTACTGAAATATAGTTACAGGAGGGGTGTGATTGACAACTAAATATTCCTGGATTTAATTGCTTCAGGTGTGATAGAATCGGAGGGCCAAGACGGGGAGATGTTGCATTGCTTATCAGAGAAAATATTACAGTGGTGCTCTGGCAGGAGAGATTAGAGGGCTCGTCTAGGGAGGCTATTTGGGTAGAATTGAGGAATGGGAAAGGTGTAGTAACACTTATGGGGGTGTATTACAGACCACCAAATGGGGAGCGAGAATTGGAGGAGCAAATTTGTAAGGAGATAGCAGATATTTGTAGTAAGCACAAGGTTGTGATTGTGGGAGATTTTAATTTTCCACACATAGACTGGGAAGCCCATACTGTAAAAAGGCTGGATGGTTTGGTGTTTGTAAAATGTGTGCACATTAGTTTTTTGCAACAATACATAGAGGTACCAACTAGAGAAGGGGCAGTGTTGGAACTCCTGGTAGGGAATGAGATAGGTCAGGTGACAGAGGTTTGTGTTGGGGAACACTTCGGTCCAGTGATCACAATGCTATTAGTTTCAATATAATTATGGAGAAGGATAGGTCTGGACCCAGGGTTAAGATTTTTGATGGGAGAAAGGCTAACTGTGAGGAGATGAGAAAGGATTTAGAAGGAGTGTATTGGGACAATTTGCTTTATGGGAATAGTGTAATAGAGAAATGGAGGTCATTTAAAGGTGAAATTTTGAGAGTACAGAATTTTTGTGTTCCTGTTAGGTTGAAAGGAAAGGTTAAAAGTTTGAGAGAGTCATAGTTTTCAAGGGATATTGGAAACTTGGTTAGGAAAAAGAAAGATATCTACAATAAATATAGGCAGCATGGAGTAAATGAGGTTGTCGAGGAATATAAAGAATGTAAAAAGAATCTTAAGAAAGAAATTAGAAAAGCTAAAAGAAGATATAAGGTTGCTTTGGCAAGTAAGGTGAAAATAAATCCCAAGGGTTTCTACCGTTATATTAATAGCAAAAGGATAGTGAGGGATAAAATTGGACCCTTAGAGAATCAGAGTGGACAGCTATATGTCCACTATGGAAACTATGATGATTAAAGAAGAGGAAGTACTGAAGCTTTGAAGGAATATAAAAGTGGAAAAGTCTCCAGGTCCTGACAGGATATTCCCTAGGACCTTGAGGGAAATTAGTGTGGAAATAACAGGGGCTCTGACAGAAATATTTCAAATGTCATTAGAAACAGGGATGGTGCTGGAGGATTGGCGTATTGCTCATGTTGTTCATTGTTTAAGAAGGGTTCTAAGAGTAAACCTAGCAATTATCAGCCTGTGAGTTTGACGTCAGTGGTGGGTAAGTCGATGGAAAGTATTCTTAGAGATGCTATATATAATTATCTGGATAGACAGGGTCTGATCAGGAACAGTCAACATGGATTTGTGTATGGAAGGTCATGTTTCACAAATGTTATTAAATTTTTTGAAGAGGTTACTAGGAAAGTTGACGAGGGTATGCGGTGGATGTTGTCTATATGGACTTCAGTAAGGCTTTTGACAAGGTTCCACACGGAAGGTTAGTTAGGAAGGTTCAATCGTTAGGTATTAATATTGAAGTAGTAAAATGGATTCAGCAGTGGTTGGATGGGAGACACCAAAGAGTGGTGGTGGATAACTGTTTGTCAGATTGGAAACAGTGACTAGTGGTGTGCCTCAGGGATCTGTACTGGGTCCGATGTTATTTGTCATATACATTAATGATCTGGATGATGGGGTGGTAAATTGGATGAGTAAGTATGCAGATGATACTAAGATAGGTTGAGTTGTGGATAATGAAGTAGGTTTTCAAAGCTTGCAGAGAGATTTAGGCCAGTTAGAAGAGTGGGCTGAAAGATGGCAGATGGAGTTTTATACTGATAAGTGTGAGGTGCTACATTTTGGTAGAACTAATCAAAATAGGACCTACATGGTAAATGGTAGGGCATTGAAGAATGCAGTAGAACAAAGGGATCTAGGAATAATGGTGCATAGTTCCCTGAAGGTGGAATCTCATGTGGATAAGGTGGTGAAGAAAGCTTTTGGTATGCTGGCCTTTATAAATCAGAGCATTGAGTATAGGAGTTCGGGTGTAATGTTGAAATTGTACAAGAAATTAGTGAGGCTAAATGTGAAGTATTGTGTATAGTTCTGGTCATTGAATTATAGGAAAGATGTCAACAAAATAGAGAGAGTACAGAGAAGATTTACTAGAACGTTACCTGGGTTTCATCACCTAAGTCACAGAGAAAGGTTGAACAAGTTGGGTCTTTATTCTTTGGAGCGTAGAAGGTTGAAGGGGGACTTGATAGAGATATTTAAAATTATGAGGGAGATAGATAGAGTTAACGTGGATAGGCTTTTTCCATTGAGAGTGGGGGAGATTCAAACAAGAGGACATGCGTTGAGAGTTAAAGGGCAAAAGTTTAGGGGTAACATGAGGGGGAACTTCTTTACTCAGAGAGTGGTAGCTGTGTGGAACGAGCTTCCAGCAGAAGTGGTTGAGGCAGGTTTGATGTTGTCGTTTGAAGTTAAATTGGATAGCTATATAGACAGGAAAGGAATGGAGGGTTATGGGCTGAATGCTGGTCGGTGGGACTAGGTGAGAGTAAGAGTTCAGCACAGACTAAAAGGGCCGAGAGGGCTGTTTCCGTGCTGTAACTGTTATATGGCTATATGGTTAATTTCAATCTCTCTCACTGCTTTAATTGGTAAACAATGGAAGCTTCAATCAATGAAATGGAGTTGAACATTGGCCTGAGCCTTCATGCTATGAGGTTCCTGCACACTGCCTCTGCCTCCTGGAATCCCCTCGGAGACCGCAGAGTGCTGAAACACACAAACGATCTCCAAAATGCAAATCACATGCTCCAATACTTCCAGGATCACATTCAAGATGGAAAAAAAACATAAAAGATGTAAAACAAGTGATATATATGGCTTTATGATATATCCAGAAGATGTTGACCAAAGGAGCATTTTATGCGCGTGCCATCTTGGTCAGAGGTCACCGTCCGCCTCAAACTGCAGCTATTCCCTTCAATGGCTTTCTGGGGGCCACTTAAACAACCAGTCATCTGCTACCCTGCCTGGAGTGGGAGTTTCTGTTGTTTGGCCATTCTGGGCATGGTGGGCTGATTCTGAGCCGGGCTCTTCCTCTGCCTCGCCTGAAGTGAATCCTGAGAGCAGCGTTGCTCTCTCCTGCTCCAGGTATTTCATATTGGTCTGATGTATTTTTAGGCCACTCAGGTTCCTGCAGACCTTGATGCAAATGCAGCTCTCACTTGTAATCTATTCTTAGGTTCATCCTGGAGAGATGCTCACCCTCCTCCACTCTCGGACCCCCCAGGGGTATGTCTGTCCATGGCTTGTAGGGTTTCTTCCTCTTGGAAAATGCACATTAGATTGCTGGCCCTTCCTGTCCTGGTTCCTGTCAACTGTCTTTCCACTAATAATCAACTTGTTGTTCGTAAGAACATTTAAGGGTACAGGAAACATGTAAAGTCAGCAGTTCCATCCTGGAGCTTGCTGTACCATTTAGAAAACGTTAAATGTACCATTGGTTTTTTAAAACATTTTTTATGATTGCAAGTCCCTGCTGGACACTGAGAACTTAAAGTACTGCAGGTCTGCCCCATCAGTGAGTTGCTCGTTGGTGAAGAAACTGAAGGAGCTGGACCTGGTGCAGATCGTAATGCTGTCAGTGTCCTACAGCCATCAGAGTGGGTGCATGAAGGAGCTGTGCAATCTCACAGCCAGAGATATCTTAGTCACTTTACTTCTGATAGTAAGACCCTGTTGGACATTGTTAATGTGAAAGCTGCAAGTCTGAATCTTTGGTTTATTGGTGAACAGCAGGGAGCTGTGTGGCCTCAGTCAGAGCGAGGACGAGGCCTCAATCTGTGGTGTTGCCTATTTGCAGCCGCCCAGGAGAGAGGCGTCAGAGTCAGTGTGCTGCATGGAGTGTTGGAGGCAGTGTGGCGAAGCGTCCATACTGGAGCCAGCGCTGTGCTCAGCCGAAGACAAAATGTATTGTGCCTGACTGCAGACTGCTGTAACGTTCGTGGACCCAGGGACATTGACTATTACTTATTGTGTGACTATACTTTGTTGCTGTCTTATACATGCTACGTGTACTTTGTGCTGTGAATGACTGTCCATACTATGTTTTGCATCTTGACCCTGGAGGAACACTGTTTCATTTGCTTGTATTCATGGGAATTCATGTGTGGTTGAATAGCAATAAAACTTGAATTTGAACTGCTTTGCTACCATGCTTCCACT